>NW_025728782.1:0-101560 GCF_021461385.2 Schistocerca piceifrons | reverse complement strand
TTCCCGGTACCGGAACGGAATTTTTTCCACACGAATCGTGACAAGTTTGAGCTGTCCGAGCGGCCGTTTCCCGTCCTGCTCGCAATATAGCTACTGTTTCGTGACCGTCAGCAGAATATAGACTAGGGAAGCAGACACACGACGACCATAGAAATGGTGTGCGGCTTCATGCCACCTGTTTCCAGCGTAGGGCTGAGCAACTGCATCTGCCGAGGCCCGTTAGCTCAGTTGGTTAGAGCGTCGTGCTAATAACGCGAAGGTCGTGGGTTCGATCCCCCCACGGGCCACTACTCTTTTCCTACTACGAAAAGGCGGCGCCGATTTCAGCTGGCGAGTGTGGTGACCAAAAGATCATCACCCTGCGTGGAAGTTGATAGAGGATCCGAACCCGACTCGTCGGGGAGCGCTACAGCATTCACTCGGCAATGGCCATAATATCTTGAATACACTGGTTCTCAACCGATAAAGAGAAAATGAAAGAAAATGTCCGATTGCCGATGCGTAACAACTTTGGCCCTTGTCAGTACTTGGGGCGGGTGAGCGCATGGGAACACAGGGCGCTATTGGCACTTTTACTTCCTATTTTTGTTTCTCCTTTCTTTTCGGAGCTACAGCCCGATTCGGTCAGGGAGACGCCACCGTGAAATGAAGGGGGCGTGCTGTGTGTCCATCGCCTCGCCTCTCCTTACCTCTCTCAGTCGTTTCTCGTGCTTGTCGTTTTGATATAGGCCGATTTGAGAGCGTCAGCTCTCGCGTCAGCCGAGCAAAGTCGAGACAAGTCGAGACACACTAAGGGCTGGTATGCAGCGAGTAAGAGGGCGAAAAAACAATAATTTAAGAGCGCGTGGCAAAAGTACTCATACGCGAAATTAAAAGCCTGCTGCGGTGGCCGGGAATCGAACCCGGATCAACTGCTTGGAACGCAACTATGCTGACCATTACACCACCACCGCACAAGCGAGCGCCGCGCGTCCGCGCTGTGTCGGCTTCCCGCCAGTCGGCAGCGGCCGAAGGTGATCGTACCTGGCAGGCGCATTTCGAGGCAGGCTAGGGAGCACATCCAGACGCATTCGGACAGCGTATCCGCGCACATTTCGCATCCTTTGGCAAGAGTTGGGGCGCCGGCAACGCAAGAGTACGCAGAGGACCGCGTTCTGGCGGCATTTTTAAGCAGAGCAGTGCAGTGCAGGATTCAGCGTCTGCAGCATCTTTTCCACAGAATGCTACGGCGCTTGACGGCAGTCCCACTTTCCTTGAGACATCTGCTCGGCAAGCAGCGTCAAGTTACCGCTGGCCCGAGCATCGGTGGTTCAGTGGTAGAATGCTCGCCTGCCACGCGGGCGGCCCGGTTCGATTCCCGGCCGATGCATCATTTTGCTTTTCCCGCGATAATGCTGCCGCGTGGCTTGAGCGCTTGAGATGCACGATCCACAAGAATGTGTAGCTGGATTTCCCTTGAGAAGGACCGAGAACGCAGCACTCGCGGGTTCCCCACTAGGACGCTCGCATCATGTTCTACAGACTAGCGTCGGCCTGGCCTCACAAGTTGCTGGGTCCGGGTGCCTCCGAGGCACTGAACTTCAACGACAAGGAGTGCTGCCTATCGTTGCAACAGCTGCAGCAGCACCGCAATCAACTGGGCCGGCAGTGCACGTGTAGCAACAGAACACGTTATCCAGGAAGTACAGTGTCTCTACGTCTAATATTGGGTAAGGTGTTTACCCAGTTTCCAGGACAAGCGGTGCACCCGTGCCTCGGTAGCGCAGTAGGCAGCGCGTAAGTCTCATAATCTTAAGGTCGTGAGTTCGATCCTCACCCGGGGCATTTAATTTTCTGTGACATGGTGGTGCTGTTGCTAGGGCGCCAACGTATTTCTTGTTTGTTATCCACAGCGTTTCAACGCTTCAGCGGGAAAATGTTTACTTCCTGTTATTGCTACTTACAGCTTCCCTTTTCCTCTTCTCCCAGCAGAGCATGAAGCCAAAAGCATTGCTCTGCGACGTTTGAGGTGCGCGCCTTGCCAGTCAGTATGTGCACAGATGCTCGCAAAGAGAGGGGGGCGCCGACGCGGCACTCGACACGAAATGCGACAAGCGACCGTACGAACGGGTCGAACGAAACGGCCACATCCGGTGTGGTCTAGTGGCTAGGATACCTGGCTTTCACCAGGAGGCCCGGGTTCGATTCCCGGTACCGGAACGGAATTTTTTCCACACGAATCGTGACAAGTTTGAGCTGTCCGAGCGGCCGTTTCCCGTCCTGCTCGCAATATAGCTACTGTTTCGTGACCGTCAGCAGAATATAGACTAGGGAAGCAGACACACGACGACCATAGAAATGGTGTGCGGCTTCATGCCACCTGTTTCCAGCGTAGGGCTGAGCAACTGCATCTGCCGAGGCCCGTTAGCTCAGTTGGTTAGAGCGTCGTGCTAATAACGCGAAGGTCGTGGGTTCGATCCCCCCACGGGCCACTACTCTTTTCCTACTACGAAAAGGCGGCGCCGATTTCAGCTGGCGAGTGTGGTGACCAAAAGATCATCACCCTGCGTGGAAGTTGATAGAGGATCCGAACCCGACTCGTCGGGGAGCGCTACAGCATTCACTCGGCAATGGCCATAATATCTTGAATACACTGGTTCTCAACCGATAAAGAGAAAATGAAAGAAAATGTCCGATTGCCGATGCGTAACAACTTTGGCCCTTGTCAGTACTTGGGCGGGTGAGCGCATGGGAACACAGGGCGCTATTGGCACTTTTACTTCCTATTTTTGTTTCTCCTTTCTTTTCGAGCTACAGCCCGATTCGGTCAGGGAGACGCCACCGTGAAATGAAGGGGGCGTGCTGTGTGTCCATCGCCTCGCCTCTCCTTACCTCTCTCAGTCGTTTCTCGTGCTTGTCGTTTTGATATAGGCCGATTTGAGAGCGTCAGCTCTCGCGTCAGCCGAGCAAAGTCGAGACAAGTCGAGACACACTAAGGGCTGGTATGCAGCGAGTAAGAGGGCGAAAAAACAATAATTTAAGAGCGCGTGGCAAAAGTACTCATACGCGAAATTAAAAGCCTGCTGCGGTGGCCGGGAATCGAACCCGGATCAACTGCTTGGAACGCAACTATGCTGACCATTACACCACCACCGCACAAGCGAGCGCCGCGCGTCCGCGCTGTGTCGGCTTCCCGCCAGTCGGCAGCGGCCGAAGGTGATCGTACCTGGCAGGCGCATTTCGAGGCAGGCTAGGGGAGCACATCCAGACGCATTCGGACAGCGTATCCGCGCACATTTCGCATCCTTTGGCAAGAGTTGGGCGCCGGCAACGCAAGAGTACGCAGAGGACCGCGTTCTGGCGGCATTTTTAAGCAGAGCAGTGCAGTGCAGGATTCAGCGTCTGCAGCATCTTTTCCACAGAATGCTACGGCGCTTGACGGCAGTCCCACTTTCCCTTGAGACATCTGCTCGGCAAGCAGCGTCAAGTTACCGCTGGCCCGAGCATCGGTGGTTCAGTGGTAGAATGCTCGCCTGCCACGCGGGCGGCCCGGGTTCGATTCCCGGCCGATGCATCATTTTGCTTTTCCCGCGATAATGCTGCCGCGTGGCTTGAGCGCTTGAGATGCACGATCCACAAGAATGTGTAGCTGGATTTCCCTTGAGAAGGACCGAGAACGCAGCACTCGCGGGTCCCCACTAGGACGCTCGCATCATGTTCTACAGACTAGCGTCGGCCTGGCCTCACAAGTTGCTGGGTCCGGGTGCCTCCGAGGCACTGAACTTCAACGACAAGGAGTGCTGCCTATCGTTGCAACAGCTGCAGCAGCACCGCAATCAACTGGGCCGGCAGTGCACGTGTAGCAGCAGAACACGTTATCCAGGAAGTACAGTGTCTCTACGTCTAATATTGGGTAAGGTGTTTACCCAGTTTCCAGGACAAGCGGTGCACCCGTGCCTCGGTAGCGCAGTAGCAGCGCGTAAGTCTCATAATCTTAAGGTCGTGAGTTCGATCCTCACCCGGGGCATTTAATTTTCTGTGACATGGTGGTGCTGTTGCTAGGGCGCCAACGTATTTCTTGTTTGTTATCCACAGCGTTTCAACGCTTCAGCGGGAAAATGTTTACTTCCTGTTATTGCTACTTACAGCTTCCTTTTCCTCTTCTCCCAGCAGAGCATGAAGCCAAAAGCATTGCTCTGCGACGTTTGAGGTGCGCGCCTTGCCAGTCAGTATGTGCACAGATGCTCGCAAAGAGAGGGGGGCGCCGACGCGGCACTCGACACGAAATGCGACAAGCGACCGTACGAACGGTCGAACGAAACGGCCACATCCGGTGTGGTCTAGTGGCTAGGATACCTGGCTTTCACCCAGGAGGCCCGGGTTCGATTCCGGTACCGGAACGGAATTTTTTCCACACGAATCGTGACAAGTTTGAGCTGTCCGAGCGGCCGTTTCCCGTCCTGCTCGCAATATAGCTACTGTTTCGTGACCGTCAGCAGAATATAGACTAGGGAAGCAGACACACGACGACCATAGAAATGGTGTGCGGCTTCATGCCACCTGTTTCCAGCGTAGGGCTGAGCAACTGCATCTGCCGAGGCCCGTTAGCTCAGTTGGTTAGAGCGTCGTGCTAATAACGCGAAGGTCGTGGGTTCGATCCCCCCACGGGCCACTACTCTTTTCCTACTACGAAAAGGCGGCGCCGATTTCAGCTGGCGAGTGTGGTGACCAAAAGATCATCACCCTGCGTGGAAGTTGATAGAGGATCCGAAACCCGACTCGTCGGGGAGCGCTACAGCATTCACTCGGCAATGGCCATAATATCTTGAATACACTGGTTCTCAACGATAAAGAGAAAATGAAAGAAAATGTCCGATTGCCGATGCGTAACAACTTTGGCCCTTGTCAGTACTTGGGCGGGTGAGCGCATGGGAACACAGGGCGCTATTGGCACTTTTACTTCCTATTTTTGTTTCTCCTTTCTTTTCGGAGCTACAGCCCGATTCGGTCAGGGAGACGCCACCGTGAAATGAAGGGGGCGTGCTGTGTGTCCATCGCCTCGCCTCTCCTTACCTCTCTCAGTCGTTTCTCGTGCTTGTCGTTTTGATATAGGCCGATTTGAGAGCGTCAGCTCTCGCGTCAGCCGAGCAAAGTCGAGACAAGTCGAGACACACTAAGGGCTGGTATGCAGCGAGTAAGAGGGCGAAAAAACAATAATTTAAGAGCGCGTGGCAAAAGTACTCATACGCGAAATTAAAAGCCTGCTGCGGTGGCCGGGAATCGAACCCGGATCAACTGCTTGGAACGCAACTATGCTGACCATTACACCACCACCGCACAAGCGAGCGCCGCGCGTCCGCGCTGTGTCGGCTTCCCGCCAGTCGGCAGCGGCCGAAGGTGATCGTACCTGGCAGGGCGCATTTCGAGGCAGGCTAGGGGAGCACATCCAGACGCATTCGGACAGCGTATCCGCGCACATTTCGCATCCTTTGGCAAGAGTTGGGCGCCGGCAACGCAAGAGTACGCAGAGGACCGCGTTCTGGCGGCATTTTTAAGCAGAGCAGTGCAGTGCAGGATTCAGCGTCTGCAGCATCTTTTCCACAGAATGCTACGGCGCTTGACGGCAGTCCCACTTTCCCTTGAGACATCTGCTCGGCAAGCAGCGTCAAGTTACCGCTGGCCCGAGCATCGGTGGTTCAGTGGTAGAATGCTCGCCTGCCACGCGGGCGGCCCGGGTTCGATTCCCGGCCGATGCATCATTTTGCTTTTCCCGCGATAATGCTGCCGCGTGGCTTGAGCGCTTGAGATGCACGATCCACAAGAATGTGTAGCTGGATTTCCCTTGAGAAGGACCGAGAACGCAGCACTCGCGGGTCCCCCACTAGGACGCTCGCATCATGTTCTACAGACTAGCGTCGGCCTGGCCTCACAAGTTGCTGGGTCCGGGTGCCTCCGAGGCACTGAACTTCAACGACAAGGAGTGCTGCCTATCGTTGCAACAGCTGCAGCAGCACCGCAATCAACTGGGCCGGCAGTGCACGTGTAGCAACAGAACACGTTATCCAGGAAGTACAGTGTCTCTACGTCTAATATTGGGTAAGGTGTTTACCCAGTTTCCAGGACAAGCGGTGCACCCGTGCCTCGGTAGCGCAGTAGGCAGCGCGTAAGTCTCATAATCTTAAGGTCGTGAGTTCGATCCTCACCCGGGGCATTTAATTTTCTGTGACATGGTGGTGCTGTTGCTAGGGCGCCAACGTATTTCTTGTTTGTTATCCACAGCGTTTCAACGCTTCAGCGGGAAAATGTTTACTTCCTGTTATTGCTACTTACAGCTTCCCTTTTCCTCTTCTCCCAGCAGAGCATGAAGCCAAAAGCATTGCTCTGCGACGTTTGAGGTGCGCGCCTTGCCAGTCAGTATGTGCACAGATGCTCGCAAAGAGAGGGGGGCGCCGACGCGGCACTCGACACGAAATGCGACAAGCGACCGTACGAACGGTCGAACGAAACGGCCACATCCGGTGTGGTCTAGTGGCTAGGATACCTGGCTTTCACCCAGGAGGCCCGGGTTCGATTCCCGGTACCGGAACGGAATTTTTTCCACACGAATCGTGACAAGTTTGAGCTGTCCGAGCGGCCGTTTCCCGTCCTGCTCGCAATATAGCTACTGTTTCGTGACCGTCAGCAGAATATAGACTAGGGAAGCAGACACACGACGACCATAGAAATGGTGTGCGGCTTCATGCCACCTGTTTCCAGCGTAGGGCTGAGCAACTGCATCTGCCGAGGCCCGTTAGCTCAGTTGGTTAGAGCGTCGTGCTAATAACGCGAAGGTCGTGGGTTCGATCCCCCCACGGGCCACTACTCTTTTCCTACTACGAAAAGGCGGCGCCGATTTCAGCTGGCGAGTGTGGTGACCAAAAGATCATCACCCTGCGTGGAAGTTGATAGAGGATCCGAACCCGACTCGTCGGGGAGCGCTACAGCATTCACTCGGCAATGGCCATAATATCTTGAATACACTGGTTCTCAACCGATAAAGAGAAAATGAAAGAAAATGTCCGATTGCCGATGCGTAACAACTTTGGCCCTTGTCAGTACTTGGGCGGGTGAGCGCATGGGAACACAGGGCGCTATTGGCACTTTTACTTCCTATTTTTGTTTCTCCTTTCTTTTCGGAGCTACAGCCCGATTCGGTCAGGGAGACGCCACCGTGAAATGAAGGGGGCGTGCTGTGTGTCCATCGCCTCGCCTCTCCTTACCTCTCTCAGTCGTTTCTCGTGCTTGTCGTTTTGATATAGGCCGATTTGAGAGCGTCAGCTCTCGCGTCAGCCGAGCAAAGTCGAGACAAGTCGAGACACACTAAGGGCTGGTATGCAGCGAGTAAGAGGGCGAAAAAACAATAATTTAAGAGCGCGTGGCAAAAGTACTCATACGCGAAATTAAAAGCCTGCTGCGGTGGCCGGGAATCGAACCCGGATCAACTGCTTGGAACGCAACTATGCTGACCATTACACCACCACCGCACAAGCGAGCGCCGCGCGTCCGCGCTGTGTCGGCTTCCCGCCAGTCGGCAGCGGCCGAAGGTGATCGTACCTGGCAGGCGCATTTCGAGGCAGGCTAGGGGAGCACATCCAGACGCATTCGGACAGCGTATCCGCGCACATTTCGCATCCTTTGGCAAGAGTTGGGCGCCGGCAACGCAAGAGTACGCAGAGGACCGCGTTCTGGCGGCATTTTTAAGCAGAGCAGTGCAGTGCAGGATTCAGCGTCTGCAGCATCTTTTCCACAGAATGCTACGGCGCTTGACGGCAGTCCCACTTTCCCTTGAGACATCTGCTCGGCAAGCAGCGTCAAGTTACCGCTGGCCCGAGCATCGGTGGTTCAGTGGTAGAATGCTCGCCTGCCACGCGGGCGGCCCGGGTTCGATTCCCGGCCGATGCATCATTTTGCTTTTCCCGCGATAATGCTGCCGCGTGGCTTGAGCGCTTGAGATGCACGATCCACAAGAATGTGTAGCTGGATTTCCCTTGAGAAGGACCGAGAACGCAGCACTCGCGGGTCCCCACTAGGACGCTCGCATCATGTTCTACAGACTAGCGTCGGCCTGGCCTCACAAGTTGCTGGGTCCGGGTGCCTCCGAGGCACTGAACTTCAACGACAAGGAGTGCTGCCTATCGTTGCAACAGCTGCAGCAGCACCGCAATCAACTGGGCCGGCAGTGCACGTGTAGCAACAGAACACGTTATCCAGGAAGTACAGTGTCTCTACGTCTAATATTGGGTAAGGTGTTTACCCAGTTTCCAGGACAAGCGGTGCACCCGTGCCTCGGTAGCGCAGTAGGCAGCGCGTAAGTCTCATAATCTTAAGGTCGTGAGTTCGATCCTCACCCGGGGCATTTAATTTTCTGTGACATGGTGGTGCTGTTGCTAGGGCGCCAACGTATTTCTTGTTTGTTATCCACAGCGTTTCAACGCTTCAGCGGGAAAATGTTTACTTCCTGTTATTGCTACTTACAGCTTCCCTTTTCCTCTTCTCCCAGCAGAGCATGAAGCCAAAAGCATTGCTCTGCGACGTTTGAGGTGCGCGCCTTGCCAGTCAGTATGTGCACAGATGCTCGCAAAGAGAGGGGGGCGCCGACGCGGCACTCGACACGAAATGCGACAAGCGACCGTACGAACGGTCGAACGAAACGGCCACATCCGGTGTGGTCTAGTGGCTAGGATACCTGGCTTTCACCCAGGAGGCCCGGGTTCGATTCCCGGTACCGGAACGGAATTTTTTCCACACGAATCGTGACAAGTTTGAGCTGTCCGAGCGGCCGTTTCCCGTCCTGCTCGCAATATAGCTACTGTTTCGTGACCGTCAGCAGAATATAGACTAGGGAAGCAGACACACGACGACCATAGAAATGGTGTGCGGCTTCATGCCACCTGTTTCCAGCGTAGGGCTGAGCAACTGCATCTGCCGAGGCCCGTTAGCTCAGTTGGTTAGAGCGTCGTGCTAATAACGCGAAGGTCGTGGGTTCGATCCCCCCACGGGCCACTACTCTTTTCCTACTACGAAAAGGCGGCGCCGATTTCAGCTGGCGAGTGTGGTGACCAAAAGATCATCACCCTGCGTGGAAGTTGATAGAGGATCCGAACCCGACTCGTCGGGGAGCGCTACAGCATTCACTCGGCAATGGCCATAATATCTTGAATACACTGGTTCTCAACCGATAAAGAGAAAATGAAAGAAAATGTCCGATTGCCGATGCGTAACAACTTTGGCCCTTGTCAGTACTTGGGCGGGTGAGCGCATGGGAACACAGGGCGCTATTGGCACTTTTACTTCCTATTTTTGTTTCTCCTTTCTTTTCGGAGCTACAGCCCGATTCGGTCAGGGAGACGCCACCGTGAAATGAAGGGGGCGTGCTGTGTGTCCATCGCCTCGCCTCTCCTTACCTCTCTCAGTCGTTTCTCGTGCTTGTCGTTTTGATATAGGCCGATTTGAGAGCGTCAGCTCTCGCGTCAGCCGAGCAAAGTCGAGACAAGTCGAGACACACTAAGGGCTGGTATGCAGCGAGTAAGAGGGCGAAAAAACAATAATTTAAGAGCGCGTGGCAAAAGTACTCATACGCGAAATTAAAAGCCTGCTGCGGTGGCCGGGAATCGAACCCGGATCAACTGCTTGGAACGCAACTATGCTGACCATTACACCACCACCGCACAAGCGAGCGCCGCGCGTCCGCGCTGTGTCGGCTTCCCGCCAGTCGGCAGCGGCCGAAGGTGATCGTACCTGGCAGGCGCATTTCGAGGCAGGCTAGGGGAGCACATCCAGACGCATTCGGACAGCGTATCCGCGCACATTTCGCATCCTTTGGCAAGAGTTGGGCGCCGGCAACGCAAGAGTACGCAGAGGACCGCGTTCTGGCGGCATTTTTAAGCAGAGCAGTGCAGTGCAGGATTCAGCGTCTGCAGCATCTTTTCCACAGAATGCTACGGCGCTTGACGGCAGTCCCACTTTCCCTTGAGACATCTGCTCGGCAAGCAGCGTCAAGTTACCGCTGGCCCGAGCATCGGTGGTTCAGTGGTAGAATGCTCGCCTGCCACGCGGGCGGCCCGGGTTCGATTCCCGGCCGATGCATCATTTTGCTTTTCCCGCGATAATGCTGCCGCGTGGCTTGAGCGCTTGAGATGCACGATCCACAAGAATGTGTAGCTGGATTTCCCTTGAGAAGGACCGAGAACGCAGCACTCGCGGGTCCCCACTAGGACGCTCGCATCATGTTCTACAGACTAGCGTCGGCCTGGCCTCACAAGTTGCTGGGTCCGGGTGCCTCCGAGGCACTGAACTTCAACGACAAGGAGTGCTGCCTATCGTTGCAACAGCTGCAGCAGCACCGCAATCAACTGGGCCGGCAGTGCACGTGTAGCAACAGAACACGTTATCCAGGAAGTACAGTGTCTCTACGTCTAATATTGGGTAAGGTGTTTACCCAGTTTCCAGGACAAGCGGTGCACCCGTGCCTCGGTAGCGCAGTAGGCAGCGCGTAAGTCTCATAATCTTAAGGTCGTGAGTTCGATCCTCACCCGGGGCATTTAATTTTCTGTGACATGGTGGTGCTGTTGCTAGGGCGCCAACGTATTTCTTGTTTGTTATCCACAGCGTTTCAACGCTTCAGCGGGAAAATGTTTACTTCCTGTTATTGCTACTTACAGCTTCCCTTTTCCTCTTCTCCCAGCAGAGCATGAAGCCAAAAGCATTGCTCTGCGACGTTTGAGGTGCGCGCCTTGCCAGTCAGTATGTGCACAGATGCTCGCAAAGAGAGGGGGGCGCCGACGCGGCACTCGACACGAAATGCGACAAGCGACCGTACGAACGGTCGAACGAAACGGCCACATCCGGTGTGGTCTAGTGGCTAGGATACCTGGCTTTCACCCAGGAGGCCCGGGTTCGATTCCCGGTACCGGAACGGAATTTTTTCCACACGAATCGTGACAAGTTTGAGCTGTCCGAGCGGCCGTTTCCCGTCCTGCTCGCAATATAGCTACTGTTTCGTGACCGTCAGCAGAATATAGACTAGGGAAGCAGACACACGACGACCATAGAAATGGTGTGCGGCTTCATGCCACCTGTTTCCAGCGTAGGGCTGAGCAACTGCATCTGCCGAGGCCCGTTAGCTCAGTTGGTTAGAGCGTCGTGCTAATAACGCGAAGGTCGTGGGTTCGATCCCCCCACGGGCCACTACTCTTTTCCTACTACGAAAAGGCGGCGCCGATTTCAGCTGGCGAGTGTGGTGACCAAAAGATCATCACCCTGCGTGGAAGTTGATAGAGGATCCGAACCCGACTCGTCGGGGAGCGCTACAGCATTCACTCGGCAATGGCCATAATATCTTGAATACACTGGTTCTCAACCGATAAAGAGAAAATGAAAGAAAATGTCCGATTGCCGATGCGTAACAACTTTGGCCCTTGTCAGTACTTGGGCGGGTGAGCGCATGGGAACACAGGGCGCTATTGGCACTTTTACTTCCTATTTTTGTTTCTCCTTTCTTTTCGGAGCTACAGCCCGATTCGGTCAGGGAGACGCCACCGTGAAATGAAGGGGGCGTGCTGTGTGTCCATCGCCTCGCCTCTCCTTACCTCTCTCAGTCGTTTCTCGTGCTTGTCGTTTTGATATAGGCCGATTTGAGAGCGTCAGCTCTCGCGTCAGCCGAGCAAAGTCGAGACAAGTCGAGACACACTAAGGGCTGGTATGCAGCGAGTAAGAGGGCGAAAAAACAATAATTTAAGAGCGCGTGGCAAAAGTACTCATACGCGAAATTAAAAGCCTGCTGCGGTGGCCGGGAATCGAACCCGGATCAACTGCTTGGAACGCAACTATGCTGACCATTACACCACCACCGCACAAGCGAGCGCCGCGCGTCCGCGCTGTGTCGGCTTCCCGCCAGTCGGCAGCGGCCGAAGGTGATCGTACCTGGCAGGCGCATTTCGAGGCAGGCTAGGGGAGCACATCCAGACGCATTCGGACAGCGTATCCGCGCACATTTCGCATCCTTTGGCAAGAGTTGGGCGCCGGCAACGCAAGAGTACGCAGAGGACCGCGTTCTGGCGGCATTTTTAAGCAGAGCAGTGCAGTGCAGGATTCAGCGTCTGCAGCATCTTTTCCACAGAATGCTACGGCGCTTGACGGCAGTCCCACTTTCCCTTGAGACATCTGCTCGGCAAGCAGCGTCAAGTTACCGCTGGCCCGAGCATCGGTGGTTCAGTGGTAGAATGCTCGCCTGCCACGCGGGCGGCCCGGGTTCGATTCCCGGCCGATGCATCATTTTGCTTTTCCCGCGATAATGCTGCCGCGTGGCTTGAGCGCTTGAGATGCACGATCCACAAGAATGTGTAGCTGGATTTCCCTTGAGAAGGACCGAGAACGCAGCACTCGCGGGTCCCCACTAGGACGCTCGCATCATGTTCTACAGACTAGCGTCGGCCTGGCCTCACAAGTTGCTGGGTCCGGGTGCCTCCGAGGCACTGAACTTCAACGACAAGGAGTGCTGCCTATCGTTGCAACAGCTGCAGCAGCACCGCAATCAACTGGGCCGGCAGTGCACGTGTAGCAACAGAACACGTTATCCAGGAAGTACAGTGTCTCTACGTCTAATATTGGGTAAGGTGTTTACCCAGTTTCCAGGACAAGCGGTGCACCCGTGCCTCGGTAGCGCAGTAGGCAGCGCGTAAGTCTCATAATCTTAAGGTCGTGAGTTCGATCCTCACCCGGGGCATTTAATTTTCTGTGACATGGTGGTGCTGTTGCTAGGGCGCCAACGTATTTCTTGTTTGTTATCCACAGCGTTTCAACGCTTCAGCGGGAAAATGTTTACTTCCTGTTATTGCTACTTACAGCTTCCCTTTTCCTCTTCTCCCAGCAGAGCATGAAGCCAAAAGCATTGCTCTGCGACGTTTGAGGTGCGCGCCTTGCCAGTCAGTATGTGCACAGATGCTCGCAAAGAGAGGGGGGCGCCGACGCGGCACTCGACACGAAATGCGACAAGCGACCGTACGAACGGTCGAACGAAACGGCCACATCCGGTGTGGTCTAGTGGCTAGGATACCTGGCTTTCACCCAGGAGGCCCGGGTTCGATTCCCGGTACCGGAACGGAATTTTTTCCACACGAATCGTGACAAGTTTGAGCTGTCCGAGCGGCCGTTTCCCGTCCTGCTCGCAATATAGCTACTGTTTCGTGACCGTCAGCAGAATATAGACTAGGGAAGCAGACACACGACGACCATAGAAATGGTGTGCGGCTTCATGCCACCTGTTTCCAGCGTAGGGCTGAGCAACTGCATCTGCCGAGGCCCGTTAGCTCAGTTGGTTAGAGCGTCGTGCTAATAACGCGAAGGTCGTGGGTTCGATCCCCCCACGGGCCACTACTCTTTTCCTACTACGAAAAGGCGGCGCCGATTTCAGCTGGCGAGTGTGGTGACCAAAAGATCATCACCCTGCGTGGAAGTTGATAGAGGATCCGAACCCGACTCGTCGGGGAGCGCTACAGCATTCACTCGGCAATGGCCATAATATCTTGAATACACTGGTTCTCAACCGATAAAGAGAAAATGAAAGAAAATGTCCGATTGCCGATGCGTAACAACTTTGGCCCTTGTCAGTACTTGGGCGGGTGAGCGCATGGGAACACAGGGCGCTATTGGCACTTTTACTTCCTATTTTTGTTTCTCCTTTCTTTTCGGAGCTACAGCCCGATTCGGTCAGGGAGACGCCACCGTGAAATGAAGGGGGCGTGCTGTGTGTCCATCGCCTCGCCTCTCCTTACCTCTCTCAGTCGTTTCTCGTGCTTGTCGTTTTGATATAGGCCGATTTGAGAGCGTCAGCTCTCGCGTCAGCCGAGCAAAGTCGAGACAAGTCGAGACACACTAAGGGCTGGTATGCAGCGAGTAAGAGGGCGAAAAAACAATAATTTAAGAGCGCGTGGCAAAAGTACTCATACGCGAAATTAAAAGCCTGCTGCGGTGGCCGGGAATCGAACCCGGATCAACTGCTTGGAACGCAACTATGCTGACCATTACACCACCACCGCACAAGCGAGCGCCGCGCGTCCGCGCTGTGTCGGCTTCCCGCCAGTCGGCAGCGGCCGAAGGTGATCGTACCTGGCAGGCGCATTTCGAGGCAGGCTAGGGGAGCACATCCAGACGCATTCGGACAGCGTATCCGCGCACATTTCGCATCCTTTGGCAAGAGTTGGGCGCCGGCAACGCAAGAGTACGCAGAGGACCGCGTTCTGGCGGCATTTTTAAGCAGAGCAGTGCAGTGCAGGATTCAGCGTCTGCAGCATCTTTTCCACAGAATGCTACGGCGCTTGACGGCAGTCCCACTTTCCCTTGAGACATCTGCTCGGCAAGCAGCGTCAAGTTACCGCTGGCCCGAGCATCGGTGGTTCAGTGGTAGAATGCTCGCCTGCCACGCGGGCGGCCCGGGTTCGATTCCCGGCCGATGCATCATTTTGCTTTTCCCGCGATAATGCTGCCGCGTGGCTTGAGCGCTTGAGATGCACGATCCACAAGAATGTGTAGCTGGATTTCCCTTGAGAAGGACCGAGAACGCAGCACTCGCGGGTCCCCACTAGGACGCTCGCATCATGTTCTACAGACTAGCGTCGGCCTGGCCTCACAAGTTGCTGGGTCCGGGTGCCTCCGAGGCACTGAACTTCAACGACAAGGAGTGCTGCCTATCGTTGCAACAGCTGCAGCAGCACCGCAATCAACTGGGCCGGCAGTGCACGTGTAGCAACAGAACACGTTATCCAGGAAGTACAGTGTCTCTACGTCTAATATTGGGTAAGGTGTTTACCCAGTTTCCAGGACAAGCGGTGCACCCGTGCCTCGGTAGCGCAGTAGGCAGCGCGTAAGTCTCATAATCTTAAGGTCGTGAGTTCGATCCTCACCCGGGGCATTTAATTTTCTGTGACATGGTGGTGCTGTTGCTAGGGCGCCAACGTATTTCTTGTTTGTTATCCACAGCGTTTCAACGCTTCAGCGGGAAAATGTTTACTTCCTGTTATTGCTACTTACAGCTTCCCTTTTCCTCTTCTCCCAGCAGAGCATGAAGCCAAAAGCATTGCTCTGCGACGTTTGAGGTGCGCGCCTTGCCAGTCAGTATGTGCACAGATGCTCGCAAAGAGAGGGGGGCGCCGACGCGGCACTCGACACGAAATGCGACAAGCGACCGTACGAACGGTCGAACGAAACGGCCACATCCGGTGTGGTCTAGTGGCTAGGATACCTGGCTTTCACCCAGGAGGCCCGGGTTCGATTCCCGGTACCGGAACGGAATTTTTTCCACACGAATCGTGACAAGTTTGAGCTGTCCGAGCGGCCGTTTCCCGTCCTGCTCGCAATATAGCTACTGTTTCGTGACCGTCAGCAGAATATAGACTAGGGAAGCAGACACACGACGACCATAGAAATGGTGTGCGGCTTCATGCCACCTGTTTCCAGCGTAGGGCTGAGCAACTGCATCTGCCGAGGCCCGTTAGCTCAGTTGGTTAGAGCGTCGTGCTAATAACGCGAAGGTCGTGGGTTCGATCCCCCCACGGGCCACTACTCTTTTCCTACTACGAAAAGGCGGCGCCGATTTCAGCTGGCGAGTGTGGTGACCAAAAGATCATCACCCTGCGTGGAAGTTGATAGAGGATCCGAACCCGACTCGTCGGGGAGCGCTACAGCATTCACTCGGCAATGGCCATAATATCTTGAATACACTGGTTCTCAACCGATAAAGAGAAAATGAAAGAAAATGTCCGATTGCCGATGCGTAACAACTTTGGCCCTTGTCAGTACTTGGGCGGGTGAGCGCATGGGAACACAGGGCGCTATTGGCACTTTTACTTCCTATTTTTGTTTCTCCTTTCTTTTCGGAGCTACAGCCCGATTCGGTCAGGGAGACGCCACCGTGAAATGAAGGGGGCGTGCTGTGTGTCCATCGCCTCGCCTCTCCTTACCTCTCTCAGTCGTTTCTCGTGCTTGTCGTTTTGATATAGGCCGATTTGAGAGCGTCAGCTCTCGCGTCAGCCGAGCAAAGTCGAGACAAGTCGAGACACACTAAGGGCTGGTATGCAGCGAGTAAGAGGGCGAAAAAACAATAATTTAAGAGCGCGTGGCAAAAGTACTCATACGCGAAATTAAAAGCCTGCTGCGGTGGCCGGGAATCGAACCCGGATCAACTGCTTGGAACGCAACTATGCTGACCATTACACCACCACCGCACAAGCGAGCGCCGCGCGTCCGCGCTGTGTCGGCTTCCCGCCAGTCGGCAGCGGCCGAAGGTGATCGTACCTGGCAGGCGCATTTCGAGGCAGGCTAGGGGAGCACATCCAGACGCATTCGGACAGCGTATCCGCGCACATTTCGCATCCTTTGGCAAGAGTTGGGCGCCGGCAACGCAAGAGTACGCAGAGGACCGCGTTCTGGCGGCATTTTTAAGCAGAGCAGTGCAGTGCAGGATTCAGCGTCTGCAGCATCTTTTCCACAGAATGCTACGGCGCTTGACGGCAGTCCCACTTTCCCTTGAGACATCTGCTCGGCAAGCAGCGTCAAGTTACCGCTGGCCCGAGCATCGGTGGTTCAGTGGTAGAATGCTCGCCTGCCACGCGGGCGGCCCGGGTTCGATTCCCGGCCGATGCATCATTTTGCTTTTCCCGCGATAATGCTGCCGCGTGGCTTGAGCGCTTGAGATGCACGATCCACAAGAATGTGTAGCTGGATTTCCCTTGAGAAGGACCGAGAACGCAGCACTCGCGGGTCCCCACTAGGACGCTCGCATCATGTTCTACAGACTAGCGTCGGCCTGGCCTCACAAGTTGCTGGGTCCGGGTGCCTCCGAGGCACTGAACTTCAACGACAAGGAGTGCTGCCTATCGTTGCAACAGCTGCAGCAGCACCGCAATCAACTGGGCCGGCAGTGCACGTGTAGCAACAGAACACGTTATCCAGGAAGTACAGTGTCTCTACGTCTAATATTGGGTAAGGTGTTTACCCAGTTTCCAGGACAAGCGGTGCACCCGTGCCTCGGTAGCGCAGTAGGCAGCGCGTAAGTCTCATAATCTTAAGGTCGTGAGTTCGATCCTCACCCGGGGCATTTAATTTTCTGTGACATGGTGGTGCTGTTGCTAGGGCGCCAACGTATTTCTTGTTTGTTATCCACAGCGTTTCAACGCTTCAGCGGGAAAATGTTTACTTCCTGTTATTGCTACTTACAGCTTCCCTTTTCCTCTTCTCCCAGCAGAGCATGAAGCCAAAAGCATTGCTCTGCGACGTTTGAGGTGCGCGCCTTGCCAGTCAGTATGTGCACAGATGCTCGCAAAGAGAGGGGGGCGCCGACGCGGCACTCGACACGAAATGCGACAAGCGACCGTACGAACGGTCGAACGAAACGGCCACATCCGGTGTGGTCTAGTGGCTAGGATACCTGGCTTTCACCCAGGAGGCCCGGGTTCGATTCCCGGTACCGGAACGGAATTTTTTCCACACGAATCGTGACAAGTTTGAGCTGTCCGAGCGGCCGTTTCCCGTCCTGCTCGCAATATAGCTACTGTTTCGTGACCGTCAGCAGAATATAGACTAGGGAAGCAGACACACGACGACCATAGAAATGGTGTGCGGCTTCATGCCACCTGTTTCCAGCGTAGGGCTGAGCAACTGCATCTGCCGAGGCCCGTTAGCTCAGTTGGTTAGAGCGTCGTGCTAATAACGCGAAGGTCGTGGGTTCGATCCCCCCACGGGCCACTACTCTTTTCCTACTACGAAAAGGCGGCGCCGATTTCAGCTGGCGAGTGTGGTGACCAAAAGATCATCACCCTGCGTGGAAGTTGATAGAGGATCCGAACCCGACTCGTCGGGGAGCGCTACAGCATTCACTCGGCAATGGCCATAATATCTTGAATACACTGGTTCTCAACCGATAAAGAGAAAATGAAAGAAAATGTCCGATTGCCGATGCGTAACAACTTTGGCCCTTGTCAGTACTTGGGCGGGTGAGCGCATGGGAACACAGGGCGCTATTGGCACTTTTACTTCCTATTTTTGTTTCTCCTTTCTTTTCGGAGCTACAGCCCGATTCGGTCAGGGAGACGCCACCGTGAAATGAAGGGGGCGTGCTGTGTGTCCATCGCCTCGCCTCTCCTTACCTCTCTCAGTCGTTTCTCGTGCTTGTCGTTTTGATATAGGCCGATTTGAGAGCGTCAGCTCTCGCGTCAGCCGAGCAAAGTCGAGACAAGTCGAGACACACTAAGGGCTGGTATGCAGCGAGTAAGAGGGCGAAAAAACAATAATTTAAGAGCGCGTGGCAAAAGTACTCATACGCGAAATTAAAAGCCTGCTGCGGTGGCCGGGAATCGAACCCGGATCAACTGCTTGGAACGCAACTATGCTGACCATTACACCACCACCGCACAAGCGAGCGCCGCGCGTCCGCGCTGTGTCGGCTTCCCGCCAGTCGGCAGCGGCCGAAGGTGATCGTACCTGGCAGGCGCATTTCGAGGCAGGCTAGGGGAGCACATCCAGACGCATTCGGACAGCGTATCCGCGCACATTTCGCATCCTTTGGCAAGAGTTGGGCGCCGGCAACGCAAGAGTACGCAGAGGACCGCGTTCTGGCGGCATTTTTAAGCAGAGCAGTGCAGTGCAGGATTCAGCGTCTGCAGCATCTTTTCCACAGAATGCTACGGCGCTTGACGGCAGTCCCACTTTCCCTTGAGACATCTGCTCGGCAAGCAGCGTCAAGTTACCGCTGGCCCGAGCATCGGTGGTTCAGTGGTAGAATGCTCGCCTGCCACGCGGGCGGCCCGGGTTCGATTCCCGGCCGATGCATCATTTTGCTTTTCCCGCGATAATGCTGCCGCGTGGCTTGAGCGCTTGAGATGCACGATCCACAAGAATGTGTAGCTGGATTTCCCTTGAGAAGGACCGAGAACGCAGCACTCGCGGGTCCCCACTAGGACGCTCGCATCATGTTCTACAGACTAGCGTCGGCCTGGCCTCACAAGTTGCTGGGTCCGGGTGCCTCCGAGGCACTGAACTTCAACGACAAGGAGTGCTGCCTATCGTTGCAACAGCTGCAGCAGCACCGCAATCAACTGGGCCGGCAGTGCACGTGTAGCAACAGAACACGTTATCCAGGAAGTACAGTGTCTCTACGTCTAATATTGGGTAAGGTGTTTACCCAGTTTCCAGGACAAGCGGTGCACCCGTGCCTCGGTAGCGCAGTAGGCAGCGCGTAAGTCTCATAATCTTAAGGTCGTGAGTTCGATCCTCACCCGGGGCATTTAATTTTCTGTGACATGGTGGTGCTGTTGCTAGGGCGCCAACGTATTTCTTGTTTGTTATCCACAGCGTTTCAACGCTTCAGCGGGAAAATGTTTACTTCCTGTTATTGCTACTTACAGCTTCCCTTTTCCTCTTCTCCCAGCAGAGCATGAAGCCAAAAGCATTGCTCTGCGACGTTTGAGGTGCGCGCCTTGCCAGTCAGTATGTGCACAGATGCTCGCAAAGAGAGGGGGGCGCCGACGCGGCACTCGACACGAAATGCGACAAGCGACCGTACGAACGGTCGAACGAAACGGCCACATCCGGTGTGGTCTAGTGGCTAGGATACCTGGCTTTCACCCAGGAGGCCCGGGTTCGATTCCCGGTACCGGAACGGAATTTTTTCCACACGAATCGTGACAAGTTTGAGCTGTCCGAGCGGCCGTTTCCCGTCCTGCTCGCAATATAGCTACTGTTTCGTGACCGTCAGCAGAATATAGACTAGGGAAGCAGACACACGACGACCATAGAAATGGTGTGCGGCTTCATGCCACCTGTTTCCAGCGTAGGGCTGAGCAACTGCATCTGCCGAGGCCCGTTAGCTCAGTTGGTTAGAGCGTCGTGCTAATAACGCGAAGGTCGTGGGTTCGATCCCCCCACGGGCCACTACTCTTTTCCTACTACGAAAAGGCGGCGCCGATTTCAGCTGGCGAGTGTGGTGACCAAAAGATCATCACCCTGCGTGGAAGTTGATAGAGGATCCGAACCCGACTCGTCGGGGAGCGCTACAGCATTCACTCGGCAATGGCCATAATATCTTGAATACACTGGTTCTCAACCGATAAAGAGAAAATGAAAGAAAATGTCCGATTGCCGATGCGTAACAACTTTGGCCCTTGTCAGTACTTGGGCGGGTGAGCGCATGGGAACACAGGGCGCTATTGGCACTTTTACTTCCTATTTTTGTTTCTCCTTTCTTTTCGGAGCTACAGCCCGATTCGGTCAGGGAGACGCCACCGTGAAATGAAGGGGGCGTGCTGTGTGTCCATCGCCTCGCCTCTCCTTACCTCTCTCAGTCGTTTCTCGTGCTTGTCGTTTTGATATAGGCCGATTTGAGAGCGTCAGCTCTCGCGTCAGCCGAGCAAAGTCGAGACACACTAAGGGCTGGTATGCAGCGAGTAAGAGGGCGAAAAAACAATAATTTAAGAGCGCGTGGCAAAAGTACTCATACGCGAAATTAAAAGCCTGCTGCGGTGGCCGGGAATCGAACCCGGATCAACTGCTTGGAACGCAACTATGCTGACCATTACACCACCACCGCACAAGCGAGCGCCGCGCGTCCGCGCTGTGTCGGCTTCCCGCCAGTCGGCAGCGGCCGAAGGTGATCGTACCTGGCAGGCGCATTTCGAGGCAGGCTAGGGGAGCACATCCAGACGCATTCGGACAGCGTATCCGCGCACATTTCGCATCCTTTGGCAAGAGTTGGGCGCCGGCAACGCAAGAGTACGCAGAGGACCGCGTTCTGGCGGCATTTTTAAGCAGAGCAGTGCAGTGCAGGATTCAGCGTCTGCAGCATCTTTTCCACAGAATGCTACGGCGCTTGACGGCAGTCCCACTTTCCCTTGAGACATCTGCTCGGCAAGCAGCGTCAAGTTACCGCTGGCCCGAGCATCGGTGGTTCAGTGGTAGAATGCTCGCCTGCCACGCGGGCGGCCCGGGTTCGATTCCCGGCCGATGCATCATTTTGCTTTTCCCGCGATAATGCTGCCGCGTGGCTTGAGCGCTTGAGATGCACGATCCACAAGAATGTGTAGCTGGATTTCCCTTGAGAAGGACCGAGAACGCAGCACTCGCGGGTCCCCACTAGGACGCTCGCATCATGTTCTACAGACTAGCGTCGGCCTGGCCTCACAAGTTGCTGGGTCCGGGTGCCTCCGAGGCACTGAACTTCAACGACAAGGAGTGCTGCCTATCGTTGCAACAGCTGCAGCAGCACCGCAATCAACTGGGCCGGCAGTGCACGTGTAGCAACAGAACACGTTATCCAGGAAGTACAGTGTCTCTACGTCTAATATTGGGTAAGGTGTTTACCCAGTTTCCAGGACAAGCGGTGCACCCGTGCCTCGGTAGCGCAGTAGGCAGCGCGTAAGTCTCATAATCTTAAGGTCGTGAGTTCGATCCTCACCCGGGGCATTTAATTTTCTGTGACATGGTGGTGCTGTTGCTAGGGCGCCAACGTATTTCTTGTTTGTTATCCACAGCGTTTCAACGCTTCAGCGGGAAAATGTTTACTTCCTGTTATTGCTACTTACAGCTTCCCTTTTCCTCTTCTCCCAGCAGAGCATGAAGCCAAAAGCATTGCTCTGCGACGTTTGAGGTGCGCGCCTTGCCAGTCAGTATGTGCACAGATGCTCGCAAAGAGAGGGGGGCGCCGACGCGGCACTCGACACGAAATGCGACAAGCGACCGTACGAACGGTCGAACGAAACGGCCACATCCGGTGTGGTCTAGTGGCTAGGATACCTGGCTTTCACCCAGGAGGCCCGGGTTCGATTCCCGGTACCGGAACGGAATTTTTTCCACACGAATCGTGACAAGTTTGAGCTGTCCGAGCGGCCGTTTCCCGTCCTGCTCGCAATATAGCTACTGTTTCGTGACCGTCAGCAGAATATAGACTAGGGAAGCAGACACACGACGACCATAGAAATGGTGTGCGGCTTCATGCCACCTGTTTCCAGCGTAGGGCTGAGCAACTGCATCTGCCGAGGCCCGTTAGCTCAGTTGGTTAGAGCGTCGTGCTAATAACGCGAAGGTCGTGGGTTCGATCCCCCCACGGGCCACTACTCTTTTCCTACTACGAAAAGGCGGCGCCGATTTCAGCTGGCGAGTGTGGTGACCAAAAGATCATCACCCTGCGTGGAAGTTGATAGAGGATCCGAACCCGACTCGTCGGGGAGCGCTACAGCATTCACTCGGCAATGGCCATAATATCTTGAATACACTGGTTCTCAACCGATAAAGAGAAAATGAAAGAAAATGTCCGATTGCCGATGCGTAACAACTTTGGCCCTTGTCAGTACTTGGGCGGGTGAGCGCATGGGAACACAGGGCGCTATTGGCACTTTTACTTCCTATTTTTGTTTCTCCTTTCTTTTCGGAGCTACAGCCCGATTCGGTCAGGGAGACGCCACCGTGAAATGAAGGGGGCGTGCTGTGTGTCCATCGCCTCGCCTCTCCTTACCTCTCTCAGTCGTTTCTCGTGCTTGTCGTTTTGATATAGGCCGATTTGAGAGCGTCAGCTCTCGCGTCAGCCGAGCAAAGTCGAGACAAGTCGAGACACACTAAGGGCTGGTATGCAGCGAGTAAGAGGGCGAAAAAACAATAATTTAAGAGCGCGTGGCAAAAGTACTCATACGCGAAATTAAAAGCCTGCTGCGGTGGCCGGGAATCGAACCCGGATCAACTGCTTGGAACGCAACTATGCTGACCATTACACCACCACCGCACAAGCGAGCGCCGCGCGTCCGCGCTGTGTCGGCTTCCCGCCAGTCGGCAGCGGCCGAAGGTGATCGTACCTGGCAGGCGCATTTCGAGGCAGGCTAGGGGAGCACATCCAGACGCATTCGGACAGCGTATCCGCGCACATTTCGCATCCTTTGGCAAGAGTTGGGCGCCGGCAACGCAAGAGTACGCAGAGGACCGCGTTCTGGCGGCATTTTTAAGCAGAGCAGTGCAGTGCAGGATTCAGCGTCTGCAGCATCTTTTCCACAGAATGCTACGGCGCTTGACGGCAGTCCCACTTTCCCTTGAGACATCTGCTCGGCAAGCAGCGTCAAGTTACCGCTGGCCCGAGCATCGGTGGTTCAGTGGTAGAATGCTCGCCTGCCACGCGGGCGGCCCGGGTTCGATTCCCGGCCGATGCATCATTTTGCTTTTCCCGCGATAATGCTGCCGCGTGGCTTGAGCGCTTGAGATGCACGATCCACAAGAATGTGTAGCTGGATTTCCCTTGAGAAGGACCGAGAACGCAGCACTCGCGGGTCCCCACTAGGACGCTCGCATCATGTTCTACAGACTAGCGTCGGCCTGGCCTCACAAGTTGCTGGGTCCGGGTGCCTCCGAGGCACTGAACTTCAACGACAAGGAGTGCTGCCTATCGTTGCAACAGCTGCAGCAGCACCGCAATCAACTGGGCCGGCAGTGCACGTGTAGCAACAGAACACGTTATCCAGGAAGTACAGTGTCTCTACGTCTAATATTGGGTAAGGTGTTTACCCAGTTTCCAGGACAAGCGGTGCACCCGTGCCTCGGTAGCGCAGTAGGCAGCGCGTAAGTCTCATAATCTTAAGGTCGTGAGTTCGATCCTCACCCGGGGCATTTAATTTTCTGTGACATGGTGGTGCTGTTGCTAGGGCGCCAACGTATTTCTTGTTTGTTATCCACAGCGTTTCAACGCTTCAGCGGGAAAATGTTTACTTCCTGTTATTGCTACTTACAGCTTCCCTTTTCCTCTTCTCCCAGCAGAGCATGAAGCCAAAAGCATTGCTCTGCGACGTTTGAGGTGCGCGCCTTGCCAGTCAGTATGTGCACAGATGCTCGCAAAGAGAGGGGGGCGCCGACGCGGCACTCGACACGAAATGCGACAAGCGACCGTACGAACGGTCGAACGAAACGGCCACATCCGGTGTGGTCTAGTGGCTAGGATACCTGGCTTTCACCCAGGAGGCCCGGGTTCGATTCCCGGTACCGGAACGGAATTTTTTCCACACGAATCGTGACAAGTTTGAGCTGTCCGAGCGGCCGTTTCCCGTCCTGCTCGCAATATAGCTACTGTTTCGTGACCGTCAGCAGAATATAGACTAGGGAAGCAGACACACGACGACCATAGAAATGGTGTGCGGCTTCATGCCACCTGTTTCCAGCGTAGGGCTGAGCAACTGCATCTGCCGAGGCCCGTTAGCTCAGTTGGTTAGAGCGTCGTGCTAATAACGCGAAGGTCGTGGGTTCGATCCCCCCACGGGCCACTACTCTTTTCCTACTACGAAAAGGCGGCGCCGATTTCAGCTGGCGAGTGTGGTGACCAAAAGATCATCACCCTGCGTGGAAGTTGATAGAGGATCCGAACCCGACTCGTCGGGGAGCGCTACAGCATTCACTCGGCAATGGCCATAATATCTTGAATACACTGGTTCTCAACCGATAAAGAGAAAATGAAAGAAAATGTCCGATTGCCGATGCGTAACAACTTTGGCCCTTGTCAGTACTTGGGCGGGTGAGCGCATGGGAACACAGGGCGCTATTGGCACTTTTACTTCCTATTTTTGTTTCTCCTTTCTTTTCGGAGCTACAGCCCGATTCGGTCAGGGAGACGCCACCGTGAAATGAAGGGGGCGTGCTGTGTGTCCATCGCCTCGCCTCTCCTTACCTCTCTCAGTCGTTTCTCGTGCTTGTCGTTTTGATATAGGCCGATTTGAGAGCGTCAGCTCTCGCGTCAGCCGAGCAAAGTCGAGACAAGTCGAGACACACTAAGGGCTGGTATGCAGCGAGTAAGAGGGCGAAAAAACAATAATTTAAGAGCGCGTGGCAAAAGTACTCATACGCGAAATTAAAAGCCTGCTGCGGTGGCCGGGAATCGAACCCGGATCAACTGCTTGGAACGCAACTATGCTGACCATTACACCACCACCGCACAAGCGAGCGCCGCGCGTCCGCGCTGTGTCGGCTTCCCGCCAGTCGGCAGCGGCCGAAGGTGATCGTACCTGGCAGGCGCATTTCGAGGCAGGCTAGGGGAGCACATCCAGACGCATTCGGACAGCGTATCCGCGCACATTTCGCATCCTTTGGCAAGAGTTGGGCGCCGGCAACGCAAGAGTACGCAGAGGACCGCGTTCTGGCGGCATTTTTAAGCAGAGCAGTGCAGTGCAGGATTCAGCGTCTGCAGCATCTTTTCCACAGAATGCTACGGCGCTTGACGGCAGTCCCACTTTCCCTTGAGACATCTGCTCGGCAAGCAGCGTCAAGTTACCGCTGGCCCGAGCATCGGTGGTTCAGTGGTAGAATGCTCGCCTGCCACGCGGGCGGCCCGGGTTCGATTCCCGGCCGATGCATCATTTTGCTTTTCCCGCGATAATGCTGCCGCGTGGCTTGAGCGCTTGAGATGCACGATCCACAAGAATGTGTAGCTGGATTTCCCTTGAGAAGGACCGAGAACGCAGCACTCGCGGGTCCCCACTAGGACGCTCGCATCATGTTCTACAGACTAGCGTCGGCCTGGCCTCACAAGTTGCTGGGTCCGGGTGCCTCCGAGGCACTGAACTTCAACGACAAGGAGTGCTGCCTATCGTTGCAACAGCTGCAGCAGCACCGCAATCAACTGGGCCGGCAGTGCACGTGTAGCAACAGAACACGTTATCCAGGAAGTACAGTGTCTCTACGTCTAATATTGGGTAAGGTGTTTACCCAGTTTCCAGGACAAGCGGTGCACCCGTGCCTCGGTAGCGCAGTAGGCAGCGCGTAAGTCTCATAATCTTAAGGTCGTGAGTTCGATCCTCACCCGGGGCATTTAATTTTCTGTGACATGGTGGTGCTGTTGCTAGGGCGCCAACGTATTTCTTGTTTGTTATCCACAGCGTTTCAACGCTTCAGCGGGAAAATGTTTACTTCCTGTTATTGCTACTTACAGCTTCCCTTTTCCTCTTCTCCCAGCAGAGCATGAAGCCAAAAGCATTGCTCTGCGACGTTTGAGGTGCGCGCCTTGCCAGTCAGTATGTGCACAGATGCTCGCAAAGAGAGGGGGGCGCCGACGCGGCACTCGACACGAAATGCGACAAGCGACCGTACGAACGGTCGAACGAAACGGCCACATCCGGTGTGGTCTAGTGGCTAGGATACCTGGCTTTCACCCAGGAGGCCCGGGTTCGATTCCCGGTACCGGAACGGAATTTTTTCCACACGAATCGTGACAAGTTTGAGCTGTCCGAGCGGCCGTTTCCCGTCCTGCTCGCAATATAGCTACTGTTTCGTGACCGTCAGCAGAATATAGACTAGGGAAGCAGACACACGACGACCATAGAAATGGTGTGCGGCTTCATGCCACCTGTTTCCAGCGTAGGGCTGAGCAACTGCATCTGCCGAGGCCCGTTAGCTCAGTTGGTTAGAGCGTCGTGCTAATAACGCGAAGGTCGTGGGTTCGATCCCCCCACGGGCCACTACTCTTTTCCTACTACGAAAAGGCGGCGCCGATTTCAGCTGGCGAGTGTGGTGACCAAAAGATCATCACCCTGCGTGGAAGTTGATAGAGGATCCGAACCCGACTCGTCGGGGAGCGCTACAGCATTCACTCGGCAATGGCCATAATATCTTGAATACACTGGTTCTCAACCGATAAAGAGAAAATGAAAGAAAATGTCCGATTGCCGATGCGTAACAACTTTGGCCCTTGTCAGTACTTGGGCGGGTGAGCGCATGGGAACACAGGGCGCTATTGGCACTTTTACTTCCTATTTTTGTTTCTCCTTTCTTTTCGGAGCTACAGCCCGATTCGGTCAGGGAGACGCCACCGTGAAATGAAGGGGGCGTGCTGTGTGTCCATCGCCTCGCCTC
Source organism: Schistocerca piceifrons (assembly GCF_021461385.2). Taxonomy (NCBI): domain Eukaryota; kingdom Metazoa; phylum Arthropoda; class Insecta; order Orthoptera; family Acrididae; genus Schistocerca; species Schistocerca piceifrons. The sequence goes on along the minus strand of NW_025728782.1, from coordinate 74,683 downwards.
TCCTTACCTCTCTCAGTCGTTTCTCGTGCTTGTCGTTTTGATATAGGCCGATTTGAGAGCGTCAGCTCTCGCGTCAGCCGAGCAAAGTCGAGACAAGTCGAGACACACTAAGGGCTGGTATGCAGCGAGTAAGAGGGCGAAAAAAAACAATAATTTAAGAGCGCGTGGCAAAAGTACTCATACGCGAAATTAAAAGCCTGCTGCGGTGGCCGGGAATCGAACCCGGATCAACTGCTTGGAACGCAACTATGCTGACCATTACACCACCACCGCACAAGCGAGCGCCGCGCGTCCGCGCTGTGTCGGCTTCCCGCCAGTCGGCAGCGGCCGAAGGTGATCGTACCTGGCAGGCGCATTTCGAGGCAGGCTAGGGGAGCACATCCAGACGCATTCGGACAGCGTATCCGCGCACATTTCGCATCCTTTGGCAAGAGTTGGGCGCCGGCAACGCAAGAGTACGCAGAGGACCGCGTTCTGGCGGCATTTTTAAGCAGAGCAGTGCAGTGCAGGATTCAGCGTCTGCAGCATCTTTTCCACAGAATGCTACGGCGCTTGACGGCAGTCTCACTTTCCCTTGAGACATCTGCTCGGCAAGCAGCGTCAAGTTACCGCTGGCCCGAGCATCGGTGGTTCAGTGGTAGAATGCTCGCCTGCCACGCGGGCGGCCCGGGTTCGATTCCCGGCCGATGCATCATTTTGCTTTTCCCGCGATAATGCTGCCGCGTGGCTTGAGCGCTTGAGATGCACGATCCACAAGAATGTGTAGCTGGATTTCCCTTGAGAAGGACCGAGAACGCAGCACTCGCGGGTCCCCACTAGGACGCTCGCATCATGTTCTACAGACTAGCGTCGGCCTGGCCTCACAAGTTGCTGGGTCCGGGTGCCTCCGAGGCACTGAACTTCAACGACAAGGAGTGCTGCCTATCGTTGCAACAGCTGCAGCAGCACCGCAATCAACTGGGCCGGCAGTGCACGTGTAGCAACAGAACACGTTATCCAGGAAGTACAGTGTCTCTACGTCTAATATTGGGTAAGGTGTTTACCCAGTTTCCAGGACAAGCGGTGCACCCGTGCCTCGGTAGCGCAGTAGGCAGCGCGTAAGTCTCATAATCTTAAGGTCGTGAGTTCGATCCTCACCCGGGGCATTTAATTTTCTGTGACATGGTGGTGCTGTTGCTAGGGCGCCAACGTATTTCTTGTTTGTTATCCACAGCGTTTCAACGCTTCAGCGGGAAAATGTTTACTTCCTGTTATTGCTACTTACAGCTTCCCTTTTCCTCTTCTCCCAGCAGAGCATGAAGCCAAAAGCATTGCTCTGCGACGTTTGAGGTGCGCGCCTTGCCAGTCAGTATGTGCACAGATGCTCGCAAAGAGAGGGGGGCGCCGACGCGGCACTCGACACGAAATGCGACAAGCGACCGTACGAACGGTCGAACGAAACGGCCACATCCGGTGTGGTCTAGTGGCTAGGATACCTGGCTTTCACCCAGGAGGCCCGGGTTCGATTCCCGGTACCGGAACGGAATTTTTTCCACACGAATCGTGACAAGTTTGAGCTGTCCGAGCGGCCGTTTCCCGTCCTGCTCGCAATATAGCTACTGTTTCGTGACCGTCAGCAGAATATAGACTAGGGAAGCAGACACACGACGACCATAGAAATGGTGTGCGGCTTCATGCCACCTGTTTCCAGCGTAGGGCTGAGCAACTGCATCTGCCGAGGCCCGTTAGCTCAGTTGGTGAGTTCCGCTTTAGACGCCGTGCAGTGTGGACGTGCCTAGTCTTCCGCTCCGCCGTAGCGTTACGTATAGTGGACTATAGTTTTTGTTTCCGTGTTGTGTTGCAACTTCTGTGAGTGTTTCTCCGTCGTTGTTTCGTACCTTGTGTTACTTTCTGTCCTTATTTCAGTGTTTTTTGTGTAGCGGTTTCGACCGCATATTTTGAAAATGTCGTCCCAGGTTATTCCTCGTCAGGCTACAGTTAGTTTTGCTTTTGACAAGTCAACCCGCCATGTGCAACCTAGTTCTCTTGAGATTCATGATTGGTTGGTAGATACCTTTGGTGTTCATTCGGATCAGGTGCACACTGCTTATTTTGATACCGAACTGTATGTTTTCTTTGTTAAGTTTATGGACCCACTTCAGGTTGATAAAATTCTTTCTAAATATGGTCATCAAGTTCTCTTTCGGCATCGGGATGATTCTGTAAGTACCGTGCTGCTTTCCAATGCTTCCATCACGTATACCAATGTTCGTGTTTACAACCTTCCACCGGAGGTGGATAATGTCTATCTTAAGGAGGGTCTACAAAAGTATGGTGATGTAAAGAGCATTCGCCTTGAACGCTGGTCAAGCCAACATCGCCTGCAATGTTACAGTGGTATTCGTTCAGTCGAAATGCACGTTAAGCAGAATATTCCATCTCACCTGCAGATCGGTGGATATCGTGTCCATGTAACATATAGTGGTCAGGTGGGCACCTGTTTTTTGTGCAATGAAAGTGGTCACGTGCGTACCGACTGTCCGCGGAGAGTTTTTGTTTTAAAAAATTCTCTCGAACAGCGTCGCAAGTTAACGGTCGCTGACCTCGTTGCAGGTGGTTCTGCTCTTGGTGTAGCACAGTCCAGTGGTATTAGCGCCCCTCCACAGGTTTTGCGCACCCCTGATACAGAATTTCCTCCTTTGCGTGCTAAATCTGATGTTGTTCCGTCTGTCCCTCAGTTGGGTGTGCCACTTTTGAATAATAAGAGGCGTCGCCCACACGATGGAAATAGTACGGATGAGGATCTCCCTGAGATGCCCCAGTCCGATCGACCGGCATCCTTAGAGCCACTGTGTACTGTAGCTGCTCCCTGCCCTCCTGAGGTAGCGGTTCCGGTGGCGGCTGCTGGCGCCCCTCCGGCCTCCGACGCAGCTTCTCTCGAGTCGGGTCGTCGGTCGGGCCTGTTGGCGCCGTCTTCCGAACCGACTGCGATGTCACAACAAATGGAGCCGCGACAACTTCCTGCTTCGCTGCTCCATACCTCTGCCAGCGGAGCTGCTCCGCTTCCTTCCAACTCTGCGGCCTCGGACCTTCCTGCTCACGTTTCGCCTCCGTGCAGTCCATGTTTGCCGGAAGCTAGTGCAGGTGTTGACCATTCCGTTTTGTCGGATGTTTCCCCCGCGACCCCGGATCCCGCATGTGGACCGGTGCGGGTGGTGTCGGATACAGAACTTGACCCTCCTACGTCACCGGCGGCTGAAGCTTCCTTGCCCGTCAGCCGACGCAAGTTACGCGTTCAGCCGAACGTTAATGCTGTTCGTAAAAAACCGAAACGTAAGGGATCCGCGGAACGGGGTAGCAGTCCCCCTCCCTCGGATGCCTCCGTCACCCCTGCTATGGACTGTGACGCTGGTGCGTCGGTGTAGGTGATTTGTTTTCTCGCTTTTCTCTCTATGGTTCAAGCATACACCTTTCTTACCTTAAATGTTAACCGTATTGAGTCCGACGTTCGCATTGCCTCTTTGCGGCAGTTTATTTACGACGCCTGTGCGGACGTAGTGTTTTTGCAGGAAGTGTTGTTTTCTGATCTCTCTCTACCTGGATTTCAAACTGTTTTTAATGTCGCGCCGGAATATTCAACAGGAACTGCTCTTTTCTTTCGAGAGGGCATTCCTATTACTGACATTGAATTCCTTGACTCTGGCCGTGGGATTGGTTGTCGTCTTTTTGATCTCCGCCTCGTTGTTTTGTATGCCCCCTCTGGTTCGGGTCACACTGTGGCTCGATCGCGCTTTTATAAAGAAGAGCTTATTTATCTTTTGCGCCAGAGTCCTCGGAGTCTCCTGCTCGGAGGCGATTTTAATTGTGTTTTACGCCCTGCAGACCAGTCCCCCAATTTTAATTATTGCCGTGATTTACATGACTTAGTTCGTACGATGCATCTGCGTGATGTTTGGGAACACAAATATCCAACCCTGGTTAAATATACGTTTTTTACTGCGTCCTCATGCAGTAGACTCGACAGATTCTATTTATCTGATTTTTTATGTGATAAAATTCTTTCTGTCGATGTTATTCCTACTAGTTTTTCTGACCATTGTGCTTTTACTGCAACTGTAAATCTTAGTCGCCAACCTGCAAAACTTTATCGTTCCCAGTGGATGTTAAATGTTTCCCACCTTGCCGACAGTGCTATGGATGATGTTATAAGTGGCGTGTGGGAGCGATGTCTTCGCTCTGTCCCGCGATACCCCTCCTTGCTGGTTTGGTGGACTGCGTTTGCCAAGCCCAAGATTCGTCAGACTTTGATTTTCTACTGTGCTGCTAGGACGCGTGATTTTAAGAACACGTATGAATATTACTACTCTGTCCTGCGTGAACTATTTGACGCGGCGGGTACCTCTCCACTGCGGATCCATGATGTTCGTCGTATTAAAGCCAAGCTCTTGAGCCTTAAACGACGACAGATGGATGGTCTGCGAGTTAAGTCGAAACCTCACTCTCTTGTTGAAGGTGAACTGACATCCTTGTACCACCTGCTACGGCATCAGACTCGTCGTCGTCGCTCCTTCATCTCTTCTCTTACGGTGGATGATGGGCGACAGCTTATTGCACAGGAGGAAATGGTTCGTGCTCTTCATCAGTATTACACTAGTCTATATTCTGCCGATGATTCTGGTGAGTCTCTTTCGGATGATGTCTTTGGGGATCTAACTGCGACGATCGCGCCTGACGCGAACGGCGAATTTCTCCGGGAGTTCCAGGTAGATGATGTTTTCGATTTTATTGCTCGCTCTCCGTCCAGTAAATCGCCGGGTCCAGACGGCCTGCCTAAAGAATTTTATCTCCGTTTTTGGCCTCTTTTGGGTGGCATTTTTACGCAGATTTTAAATGAGATTGTCAGGGGGATGGATGTGCCTGCCGATTTTAAAGTAGGGAAAATTGTTTTAATCCCGAAGTCCTCTGGTCGTTTATCTGCTGCCAATCTTCGTCCGCTCACATTGCTGAATTTTGACTATAAGACAGCTGCTAGAGCGCTCAATAGCCGGTTGTCTTCTCTGCTTCGGGTTGTGATTGGTGCACATCAATGTTGTTTTCATGATAGATCTATTCTGACACCAGTAGCCGAATATCGGGATGTTGTCTCGGTTGCGGCGGTTACAAACGTACATTGTGCCTTTGCCTTCCTTGATTTTTATAAGGCTTTTGATCACGTCAGTCATGTGTTTTTAGATCGTGTTTTAGGTACAATAGGTTTTAACGCTTCATCACGTGGTGTTCTTGGCAATCTGTATAGGGGAATAACAGCTCGGGTGTCAGTCAATGGGCAGCTGACGCCGCCCATTGCTATCCGCCGCGGAGTGCCTCAGGGTAGTCCGCTCTCTATGTCTTTATTCGTATTGTCCCTGGAACCGCTGCTTCGGACTATTGCTCTCAAGCTTCAGGGTATGTCCCTCTCTGGTGGGAAGCTCTCTGTTAAGGCATATGCGGATGATGTCGTTGTTCTCCTCCGTCAACGTGATGATATCCCGTTGTTGAAAGGGGCGGTTGATGCATACTGTCGTGTCTCTGGAGCGCGTCTCAATCAGGGTAAATGTAAGTTCCTTGATATTCGAGGATTTCGCGATGCTGACGTCCCTTGGGCCACTTTTGTCGATCGCCATACGTCCTTGGGGATTATCATTGATCGGTGTCCTCTAAAAATGGCGGCTCTCAATTGGAAATCTGTCACCGAGAAGATACAGGGGGCTCTGATGGTCCATGAGCAGCGCTCTGCTACCATTTTGCAAAAAGTCAGAATTTTAGACACCTACGTTCTATGTAAAGCTTATTATGTTGCTCAGCTGTTCCCACTTCCCATGATGGTGGCGAAAAGGTTGCGCCAATTGTCTAGCAGATTTATATGGAAGGGCCATCTATTCAAGTTACGTTACGAGGTAATGACGAAACCGCGTCTCTCCGGAGGCTTGGGCCTCTCTGACATTACTCGCAAGGCGTCTGCTTTGTACGTCCGCCGAACGACTCTAATTGTTACGCAAGAAGTGACTTCAATTACATCCAGGCTTTTTACTGTTGTGCGTCCGGCGAGCCTTGCTCCACCTGTCGATGTCGGACGCCTAAATTTTAAGTTGAAACACATTCGGGAATTTTACATTGCGGTGAGTTACCTCGGTGACGTCTTCTTGCGGCGACCGGTGCCAACGACCAAGGGCTTGATTGCCCGCTGGGAGGGGCTGGCCGGTCCCAATCCAATAGAACTGGCGTCTCCATCTGTGTCCTGGAGGAACGTCTGGAAGAACGTTAGTCTGCCGATCCACTCTATGGCCGTGGCGTCCACGTGGTATAGGGTAATAAATAATTTGGTTCCCACCAATGTACGACTGCACCGTATTGGTCTTTCTGACACGGACACCTGTACTCGGTGTGGTCTCTTGGATACCCTTGAACATCGATTCACCTGCTGTGGGCACCTTGCTAATTGGCGTTGGCTCAGGAAACAACTTGCTTTTGTCACTAGGTCTGCTGAAGCCGCTTATACTATTGACATCATCGTCCGGCCCGATTCTTCCTTTTTTCCGCGGACGAAGCTCCATACCGTCATGTGGTTGATTGGCCATTTCGTACATTTTGTCAACAGTTGTCATGAAGAGGATGGACACCTAGCGTTTCGGCAGTACATGCTTACTGCTTACTGGCAGCGCTTGCGATTGCCAGGCCTCCGAGATGATTTTGCCAATATGCTTAGCCTGACATTTGAAAGAGAGGGTGTTGGCTAAGGTCACCTGTGTGAGCCATTTTCTTTTATACTGTTTCTGGATTTGCCGCCTTTATATATGTTTCTTCTCTACACCAGGACTGAAGTTTTCGTGTTTTAATCTTTATTTCAGTCAGCAGTCTACATTATATAGTCATGTTTTAGGATTTTAATTTCAGTACTGTAAAAAAAAAAAAAAAAAAAAAAAGTTGGTCTAGGGGTATGATTCCTGCTTTAAAAAAAAAAAAAAAAAGAAAAAAAAAAAAGTTGGTTAGAGCGTCGTGCTAATAACGCGAAGGTCGTGGGTTCGATCCCCCCACGGGCCACTACTCTTTTCCTACTACGAAAAGGCGGCGCCGATTTCAGCTGGCGAGTGTGGTGACCAAAAGATCATCACCCTGCGTGGAAGTTGATAGAGGATCCGAACCCGACTCGTCGGGGAGCGCTACAGCATTCACTCGGCAATGGCCATAATATCTTGAATACACTGGTTCTCAACCGATAAAGAGAAAATGAAAGAAAATGTCCGATTGCCGATGCGTAACAACTTTGGCCCTTGTCAGTACTTGGGCGGGTGAGCGCATGGGAACACAGGGCGCTATTGGCACTTTTACTTCCTATTTTTGTTTCTCCTTTCTTTTCGGAGCTACAGCCCGATTCGGTCAGGGAGACGCCACCGTGAAATGAAGGGGGCGTGCTGTGTGTCCATCGCCTCGCCTCTCCTTACCTCTCTCAGTCGTTTCTCGTGCTTGTCGTTTTGATATAGGCCGATTTGAGAGCGTCAGCTCTCGCGTCAGCCGAGCAAAGTCGAGACAAGTCGAGACACACTAAGGGCTGGTATGCAGCGAGTAAGAGGGCGAAAAAACAATAATTTAAGAGCGCGTGGCAAAAGTACTCATACGCGAAATTAAAAGCCTGCTGCGGTGGCCGGGAATCGAACCCGGATCAACTGCTTGGAACGCAACTATGCTGACCATTACACCACCACCGCACAAGCGAGCGCCGCGCGTCCGCGCTGTGTCGGCTTCCCGCCAGTCGGCAGCGGCCGAAGGTGATCGTACCTGGCAGGCGCATTTCGAGGCAGGCTAGGGGAGCACATCCAGACGCATTCGGACAGCGTATCCGCGCACATTTCGCATCCTTTGGCAAGAGTTGGGCGCCGGCAACGCAAGAGTACGCAGAGGACCGCGTTCTGGCGGCATTTTTAAGCAGAGCAGTGCAGTGCAGGATTCAGCGTCTGCAGCATCTTTTCCACAGAATGCTACGGCGCTTGACGGCAGTCCCACTTTCCCTTGAGACATCTGCTCGGCAAGCAGCGTCAAGTTACCGCTGGCCCGAGCATCGGTGGTTCAGTGGTAGAATGCTCGCCTGCCACGCGGGCGGCCCGGGTTCGATTCCCGGCCGATGCATCATTTTGCTTTTCCCGCGATAATGCTGCCGCGTGGCTTGAGCGCTTGAGATGCACGATCCACAAGAATGTGTAGCTGGATTTCCCTTGAGAAGGACCGAGAACGCAGCACTCGCGGGTCCCCACTAGGACGCTCGCATCATGTTCTACAGACTAGCGTCGGCCTGGCCTCACAAGTTGCTGGGTCCGGGTGCCTCCGAGGCACTGAACTTCAACGACAAGGAGTGCTGCCTATCGTTGCAACAGCTGCAGCAGCACCGCAATCAACTGGGCCGGCAGTGCACGTGTAGCAACAGAACACGTTATCCAGGAAGTACAGTGTCTCTACGTCTAATATTGGGTAAGGTGTTTACCCAGTTTCCAGGACAAGCGGTGCACCCGTGCCTCGGTAGCGCAGTAGGCAGCGCGTAAGTCTCATAATCTTAAGGTCGTGAGTTCGATCCTCACCCGGGGCATTTAATTTTCTGTGACATGGTGGTGCTGTTGCTAGGGCGCCAACGTATTTCTTGTTTGTTATCCACAGCGTTTCAACGCTTCAGCGGGAAAATGTTTACTTCCTGTTATTGCTACTTACAGCTTCCCTTTTCCTCTTCTCCCAGCAGAGCATGAAGCCAAAAGCATTGCTCTGCGACGTTTGAGGTGCGCGCCTTGCCAGTCAGTATGTGCACAGATGCTCGCAAAGAGAGGGGGGCGCCGACGCGGCACTCGACACGAAATGCGACAAGCGACCGTACGAACGGTCGAACGAAACGGCCACATCCGGTGTGGTCTAGTGGCTAGGATACCTGGCTTTCACCCAGGAGGCCCGGGTTCGATTCCCGGTACCGGAACGGAATTTTTTCCACACGAATCGTGACAAGTTTGAGCTGTCCGAGCGGCCGTTTCCCGTCCTGCTCGCAATATAGCTACTGTTTCGTGACCGTCAGCAGAATATAGACTAGGGAAGCAGACACACGACGACCATAGAAATGGTGTGCGGCTTCATGCCACCTGTTTCCAGCGTAGGGCTGAGCAACTGCATCTGCCGAGGCCCGTTAGCTCAGTTGGTTAGAGCGTCGTGCTAATAACGCGAAGGTCGTGGGTTCGATCCCCCCACGGGCCACTACTCTTTTCCTACTACGAAAAGGCGGCGCCGATTTCAGCTGGCGAGTGTGGTGACCAAAAGATCATCACCCTGCGTGGAAGTTGATAGAGGATCCGAACCCGACTCGTCGGGGAGCGCTACAGCATTCACTCGGCAATGGCCATAATATCTTGAATACACTGGTTCTCAACCGATAAAGAGAAAATGAAAGAAAATGTCCGATTGCCGATGCGTAACAACTTTGGCCCTTGTCAGTACTTGGGCGGGTGAGCGCATGGGAACACAGGGCGCTATTGGCACTTTTACTTCCTATTTTTGTTTCTCCTTTCTTTTCGGAGCTACAGCCCGATTCGGTCAGGGAGACGCCACCGTGAAATGAAGGGGGCGTGCTGTGTGTCCATCGCCTCGCCTCTCCTTACCTCTCTCAGTCGTTTCTCGTGCTTGTCGTTTTGATATAGGCCGATTTGAGAGCGTCAGCTCTCGCGTCAGCCGAGCAAAGTCGAGACAAGTCGAGACACACTAAGGGCTGGTATGCAGCGAGTAAGAGGGCGAAAAAACAATAATTTAAGAGCGCGTGGCAAAAGTACTCATACGCGAAATTAAAAGCCTGCTGCGGTGGCCGGGAATCGAACCCGGATCAACTGCTTGGAACGCAACTATGCTGACCATTACACCACCACCGCACAAGCGAGCGCCGCGCGTCCGCGCTGTGTCGGCTTCCCGCCAGTCGGCAGCGGCCGAAGGTGATCGTACCTGGCAGGCGCATTTCGAGGCAGGCTAGGGGAGCACATCCAGACGCATTCGGACAGCGTATCCGCGCACATTTCGCATCCTTTGGCAAGAGTTGGGCGCCGGCAACGCAAGAGTACGCAGAGGACCGCGTTCTGGCGGCATTTTTAAGCAGAGCAGTGCAGTGCAGGATTCAGCGTCTGCAGCATCTTTTCCACAGAATGCTACGGCGCTTGACGGCAGTCCCACTTTCCCTTGAGACATCTGCTCGGCAAGCAGCGTCAAGTTACCGCTGGCCCGAGCATCGGTGGTTCAGTGGTAGAATGCTCGCCTGCCACGCGGGCGGCCCGGGTTCGATTCCCGGCCGATGCATCATTTTGCTTTTCCCGCGATAATGCTGCCGCGTGGCTTGAGCGCTTGAGATGCACGATCCACAAGAATGTGTAGCTGGATTTCCCTTGAGAAGGACCGAGAACGCAGCACTCGCGGGTCCCCACTAGGACGCTCGCATCATGTTCTACAGACTAGCGTCGGCCTGGCCTCACAAGTTGCTGGGTCCGGGTGCCTCCGAGGCACTGAACTTCAACGACAAGGAGTGCTGCCTATCGTTGCAACAGCTGCAGCAGCACCGCAATCAACTGGGCCGGCAGTGCACGTGTAGCAACAGAACACGTTATCCAGGAAGTACAGTGTCTCTACGTCTAATATTGGGTAAGGTGTTTACCCAGTTTCCAGGACAAGCGGTGCACCCGTGCCTCGGTAGCGCAGTAGGCAGCGCGTAAGTCTCATAATCTTAAGGTCGTGAGTTCGATCCTCACCCGGGGCATTTAATTTTCTGTGACATGGTGGTGCTGTTGCTAGGGCGCCAACGTATTTCTTGTTTGTTATCCACAGCGTTTCAACGCTTCAGCGGGAAAATGTTTACTTCCTGTTATTGCTACTTACAGCTTCCCTTTTCCTCTTCTCCCAGCAGAGCATGAAGCCAAAAGCATTGCTCTGCGACGTTTGAGGTGCGCGCCTTGCCAGTCAGTATGTGCACAGATGCTCGCAAAGAGAGGGGGGCGCCGACGCGGCACTCGACACGAAATGCGACAAGCGACCGTACGAACGGTCGAACGAAACGGCCACATCCGGTGTGGTCTAGTGGCTAGGATACCTGGCTTTCACCCAGGAGGCCCGGGTTCGATTCCCGGTACCGGAACGGAATTTTTTCCACACGAATCGTGACAAGTTTGAGCTGTCCGAGCGGCCGTTTCCCGTCCTGCTCGCAATATAGCTACTGTTTCGTGACCGTCAGCAGAATATAGACTAGGGAAGCAGACACACGACGACCATAGAAATGGTGTGCGGCTTCATGCCACCTGTTTCCAGCGTAGGGCTGAGCAACTGCATCTGCCGAGGCCCGTTAGCTCAGTTGGTTAGAGCGTCGTGCTAATAACGCGAAGGTCGTGGGTTCGATCCCCCCACGGGCCACTACTCTTTTCCTACTACGAAAAGGCGGCGCCGATTTCAGCTGGCGAGTGTGGTGACCAAAAGATCATCACCCTGCGTGGAAGTTGATAGAGGATCCGAACCCGACTCGTCGGGGAGCGCTACAGCATTCACTCGGCAATGGCCATAATATCTTGAATACACTGGTTCTCAACCGATAAAGAGAAAATGAAAGAAAATGTCCGATTGCCGATGCGTAACAACTTTGGCCCTTGTCAGTACTTGGGCGGGTGAGCGCATGGGAACACAGGGCGCTATTGGCACTTTTACTTCCTATTTTTGTTTCTCCTTTCTTTTCGGAGCTACAGCCCGATTCGGTCAGGGAGACGCCACCGTGAAATGAAGGGGGCGTGCTGTGTGTCCATCGCCTCGCCTCTCCTTACCTCTCTCAGTCGTTTCTCGTGCTTGTCGTTTTGATATAGGCCGATTTGAGAGCGTCAGCTCTCGCGTCAGCCGAGCAAAGTCGAGACAAGTCGAGACACACTAAGGGCTGGTATGCAGCGAGTAAGAGGGCGAAAAAACAATAATTTAAGAGCGCGTGGCAAAAGTACTCATACGCGAAATTAAAAGCCTGCTGCGGTGGCCGGGAATCGAACCCGGATCAACTGCTTGGAACGCAACTATGCTGACCATTACACCACCACCGCACAAGCGAGCGCCGCGCGTCCGCGCTGTGTCGGCTTCCCGCCAGTCGGCAGCGGCCGAAGGTGATCGTACCTGGCAGGCGCATTTCGAGGCAGGCTAGGGGAGCACATCCAGACGCATTCGGACAGCGTATCCGCGCACATTTCGCATCCTTTGGCAAGAGTTGGGCGCCGGCAACGCAAGAGTACGCAGAGGACCGCGTTCTGGCGGCATTTTTAAGCAGAGCAGTGCAGTGCAGGATTCAGCGTCTGCAGCATCTTTTCCACAGAATGCTACGGCGCTTGACGGCAGTCCCACTTTCCCTTGAGACATCTGCTCGGCAAGCAGCGTCAAGTTACCGCTGGCCCGAGCATCGGTGGTTCAGTGGTAGAATGCTCGCCTGCCACGCGGGCGGCCCGGGTTCGATTCCCGGCCGATGCATCATTTTGCTTTTCCCGCGATAATGCTGCCGCGTGGCTTGAGCGCTTGAGATGCACGATCCACAAGAATGTGTAGCTGGATTTCCCTTGAGAAGGACCGAGAACGCAGCACTCGCGGGTCCCCACTAGGACGCTCGCATCATGTTCTACAGACTAGCGTCGGCCTGGCCTCACAAGTTGCTGGGTCCGGGTGCCTCCGAGGCACTGAACTTCAACGACAAGGAGTGCTGCCTATCGTTGCAACAGCTGCAGCAGCACCGCAATCAACTGGGCCGGCAGTGCACGTGTAGCAACAGAACACGTTATCCAGGAAGTACAGTGTCTCTACGTCTAATATTGGGTAAGGTGTTTACCCAGTTTCCAGGACAAGCGGTGCACCCGTGCCTCGGTAGCGCAGTAGGCAGCGCGTAAGTCTCATAATCTTAAGGTCGTGAGTTCGATCCTCACCCGGGGCATTTAATTTTCTGTGACATGGTGGTGCTGTTGCTAGGGCGCCAACGTATTTCTTGTTTGTTATCCACAGCGTTTCAACGCTTCAGCGGGAAAATGTTTACTTCCTGTTATTGCTACTTACAGCTTCCCTTTTCCTCTTCTCCCAGCAGAGCATGAAGCCAAAAGCATTGCTCTGCGACGTTTGAGGTGCGCGCCTTGCCAGTCAGTATGTGCACAGATGCTCGCAAAGAGAGGGGGGCGCCGACGCGGCACTCGACACGAAATGCGACAAGCGACCGTACGAACGGTCGAACGAAACGGCCACATCCGGTGTGGTCTAGTGGCTAGGATACCTGGCTTTCACCCAGGAGGCCCGGGTTCGATTCCCGGTACCGGAACGGAATTTTTTCCACACGAATCGTGACAAGTTTGAGCATTCCGGCTCTAGCTGTCAGCGCGTTAGGACGTGTCCGCTGCTGTTCCGTGTTTACGTTAGTGGTGCCGTCGCGTCCTGAATTTAATTTGTTGCTGTTTGTGAATTTCTGTGCTTCTACGTGTCTGGTGTCATTGTGCTAAGTTTCTGTGTATTTTCGTCCGTTTTAACGGTTGTGTTTTGGTGGAATTTCGGTTTATTACCGGAATCTCCTCGCGACTGAAGAAAAATGGCTGGAATTGTACGGAAGAATACCCTGGTTTTCTCTTTTGAGAAGGAAACGCGTGCAGTGCAACCTACGGCTTTGGAAATCCATGACTGGCTGACCGACGTAATTGGAGTAAGTTCTGATTCCGTACATACCACCCAGTTAGATGCTGACAAATACTGTGTCTTTGTAAAATTTTTTAATCCTGTTGATGTTGAGAAGCTGTTATTGAGGTGTGGTAGTGTTGCTGAATTTGTGCACAGAGATGGGTCTAAAAGTAGTGTTTCAATTCGCAAAGCGGATATCACGTATAAATCAGTCAGAGTGCTAAACGTTCCTATTGAAGTAGATAATCAGCTGATTAAAGAGGCGCTTTCGAAATACGGGGAGATCCAGTCCGTTGTCAACGAAAGGTGGTCGAAATTGTATAAATTGCAGTGTTTCAATGGCATTCGATCAGTAGAAATGGAAGTTAAAGCCAATATCCCATCTTTTATTTCTATTGCTGGTCATAAAGCGCATATCGTATATTCAGGGCAGGTGCAGACATGTAATATTTGCAATGCAACGGGTCATTTCCGTCAAGACTGTCCCCGCCGTGTCTATGTCCTTAAAAATAGCCTTACGCAGCGTCAGCGACTTACGCTTAATGATGTTCTGCCTAACAATCATCAACCTACCCCGGCTGGTAATGATGGAGCCAGTACTTCTGAAGTAACTGCCGTAAATGTCGCTGATTTCCCTCCCTTGCATGTAATTACCGATCGCAGTTCTCTTACCCGTGAATGCGATCTGCAACCTAAAAAAAGACCTTTAGAGACAACTGAAGACTGTTCAGACGATGATACATCACAGTCCAACCGTAAACAAAAGCAATGCAGCGAGGGTGCGGGTGAGGACGTAGACAGTCAACATGCGGCAGTGACGCCAGCAGCAGAGGCCCTCCCGCCGTCAGCTGCTGTTGCCACAGTGTTAGAAAACATGGACGCGAAACCACTGGCTCCGACCACGGTAACACGGAAGTCGAGTTCTGAGGAACAGCAAGTGATGGATCGGACTCAGCCTTGCGAATCTACAGACACACAGCACTCCCTCCCCGATGCACAGATAGAAGTCGCGGAAGGAACTGAAGCTGGAACTAGACTTAGCAAACAGGACTGTGTAGAGGCCACCTCCGAACAATCGGCGCAAGATGCGGATCACTCGCGGCCACACACTGCCGCTGCAGAGGTTCAACGACGCAGGCTAAAACCTCAACCGAACCTCAAAGCATCTCGTCACGCCGATAAACAAAAACTAGGAAAAGATGATGTGAAAGCCAAAAACGTATCATATGAAATAATTACTGCAGTATCCCCTGAGAAAAACTCAAAGAACCTTGATGGTGCAAAACCCCACTGTAAAGATAAGTCTAACCCGGTAAAGAATCCATCATTGAACTGACACAGCCAAGTCTAACTCGAGAAATGATACTGCTAAGTGCCACCATGTTCCTGCACAATTTCGGTGACAACGGAATTACCAATCTGCCAAATTCGTAGTTGACTGTTTTTAATATAGTTTTTTTTTTTTTCTTCTTTTTCTTCAATTACCTCCAGGAGTAATTGTTACTTTTCTCTGACAGTAGGGATTTTTTTCCTTAGTTTCACGAGGAACCTACATGTGCCAGGCATACACAATAACAACTATAAACATTAACAGGATTAAGTCAGAAACGAAGATTGCTGCTCTCAAGGATTTCCTTTATGAATCCGGAACTGACATTGCTTTGCTGCAAGAAGTCACGATGCCTGACCTTAAAGTTGCCGGCTATGTAGAAATACTAAATATCTCACTCGAAACAAAGGTGGGCACAGCAATTTTAATCCGGGAAGGGATCCCTGTAACTGATGTCGAGAGACTGGACTCGGGCAGAGCAATAGGAATTAAAGTTTTTGACGTTACTATTATTAACCTGTATGCCCCGTCAGGGACCTCCAATAGACCGGAAAGGGCAAATTTTTTTAGAGAAGAAATAATATATTTATTACGGAAAAACCCACTAGAACTTTTAATTGGCGGCGATTTTAACTGTGTACTAAATAAAAAAGATCAGACTCCCAATTTTAATTGCTGTAACGAATTGAAGCGGTTAGTAACGGATCTAAACCTCAGAGATACTTGGGAAATTAAATATCCCACTGTTGTTGCATATACGTATATAGCTACACAGTCCTGTAGCAGGATTGATAGGATATATGTGTCACAAGGTATGGAAAGATCCTTAGTTAAAGTCGAGACAATTCCTGTATATTTTTCCGACCATTGCAGTATGCTGGCTTCCATCAATTTAAGGGCACAACCATCTCGCCGTTTAAGAAGTCAGTGGAAGCTGAATGTATCCTTGCTACAGGACAATGAATTAGCAGATGTTGTCAACGAAACGTGGAACATGTGCTTGCGCTCGATAGATCGCTATGTGACGGTTACGGACTGGTGGTGCAACAGGGCCAAACCAAAACTGAGGAACGTTTTAATTCAGTACAGTCTTCAACGATCCCGAGAACTCAAGAACACCGTAGAATTTTATTACGCAATGTTACGGAACTTGTATGAACAGGCGAGCACTTCCGGCATTCGTTTGGAAGACATTAAAAAAACTAAGGCCAAATTACTCCGCATTAAACAACAACAGCTGGAAGGACTAAAAGTAAGGTCAAAAGCCAAGACATTATCAGAGGACGAAACTGCTTCCTTATATCACCTATTGAGACACGCAAAACATAGGAGACGAACCTTTCTTGATGAGATCCAGACTCCGACCGGTCTGACCATTACTTCTCAGAAAGAGATCGTCAACGAGGTTTTCAAGTATTACCACAATCTCTATTCAGCCAGTCAGTTATGCGAAGAATCCTTCGAAGAATTTCTTGGCGGCATAGTTCCTCAGCTGTCAGAAGAGGAAAATGAAGGACTTCTTACTGATTTCACTGAAGAGGATCTCCACGACACCGTCCGCAAGTCTCCTTTAAACAAGTCACCGGGGCCGGATGGGTTGCCCGTTGAATTTTATCTACGATACTGGCCACTCATCGGAGAAAAGTTTACTCAAATGGCAAACGAGATTATCCAAGGAAAACCACTACCTGCTGCTATGAAAGAATGCACAATAGTATTAGTTCCTAAGACTACATCGAAGCGCAATCTACACAACTTTCGCCCTATTTCGTTGCTTAACTCCGACTACAAAATCATAGCTAGACTGTTAAATAACAGACTTTCACTTTTAGCCAAAAAAACAGTAAGTCCACATCAGTCATGTGTACCTGGCAGAACTATTTTCAAAAGTATTGCGGAATACAGGGATTTAATTGCCATCGCCTCTGTGACGAACATCAAATGTGCCATTTGTTTTATCGATTTTCACAAAGCCTTCGACCGTGTGGATCACAGGTTCCTTCTTACAACAATGAGAAAAATAGGCTTTGACGAACGAGTTCTCAGTGTGGTCACGAACGTTGCGTTGGGGATCAACGCAAGTATCTCTGTCAACTGCCAAAGAACTAAGCAGATCCCAATACGGCGTGGCGTTCCTCAAGGCAGCCCGCTTTCCATGCTTCTATTCGTCTTTTCCTTGGAGCCGTTACTCCGCAGTCTTCACGTCAATCTAACAGGTATTACGTTAGCAGGTCACAAAACAGTCACAAATGCATACGCTGATGATGTAGGCGTCGTATTACGGAACGTCGATGACATTACCAAATTAGAATTGCTCATTAAAAAGTACTGCAGCGTGTCGGGTGCTACCACCAATGCTAATAAGAGCAGATTGCTAAACCTGCGGGGTTTTCAACACGTAACTGTCACTTGGGCAACACAGGTCACTCAGTGCAAATCACTTGGGACGACTCTGACTATGTGTCCAATCAAAATGGCGGCCATTAATTGGAAAACAACATCCGGGTGCATTCAAGGAGCCACCAGAGAAAACCTGCTCCGACCTTTAAATCAATTTCAAAGAATTCGTTTAATTAATAATTGCCTTTTATCAAAAGCTTATTATACGGCGCAACTCTTTCCACTCCCCACCATGATCGCTGGAAAGATAATGTCAATCGTCACTAACTACCTATGGCGAGGTGAAGTGTTTAGAGTGACTGGGAGAACAGCTACCCTCGATCCCAGCAATGGAGGTCTGGGATTAACGGACATTAAGAATAAGGCCTCGGCTCTTTTCCTCAAACGGACCACTAGTCTTCTCAACGAAAACGCTACCAGCATTACAACTAAGTTATTTGAAATTCTTACACCTGCAAGTCTCCACGCGCCAGTTGATGTGCACAAAATCAATCCCCGCCTTCGTCATGTGCGTACATTTTTCATCGATATGAGTTATATTAATAGCGAAATAACTAATTCGCGGCAGTTAACGGCCCGAGCAATTCTGTGTCTCAAGAAGAAAAATGAAGGGAAGAATAAAATAGAGGAAAAATATCCGCATTACAATTGGACAACTATATGGAAGAATCTTAACCTGCGTGTTCTCTCCTCCGACGCAAAAACATCATGGTACAAATCGGTCAACAATATAGTCAGTACCAACGAACGGTTGCACTCAATTGGGATTAGCCAAACAAACCTTTGTCTCAAATGTAATCTCGTCGACACAACAGTACACAGATTCACGTGTGCTGGGCATATGAAGAACTGGCAATGGTTGAGAGACCAATTGGCTTTTCTGACACGATCGTCCACAGACAATTTTCAGCCTCTGATCCTTCTCCGGCCACAGGTACAGTATTTCCCTGCAACCAAAAACAACTCAATTCATTGGTTAATGGGAACATACGTTAGCTATGTTATTAATAACTTAGGAACCGACGATCTCATTGATTTTCATATGTACCTGAAAAATGAATATGATAGAATAGTTAAATATCCAGGCCATAAGCAGACGTACGGCAACATGCTCAAAATTATCTTTGAGCGACTGGGAGTCGGATAACAGAGAAGAGCAAACAAAAGACTCCGTTTTATACAACAATAATTGGAGCAGCAAAGAACCGTTTATGATTCAGCTCATCTTTACATTTTAAGTACCATATTTAAGTAGCAACAAATGAAGGGAGTCCTGCAATTTATTTCACCAATTTATTCAGAGAAGAAAGTCATTTATTTTACGATTATCCTCAACCAGCAATTCAATTCAATTTTTGCAATTATGAAACCTAGCCAAGATCGGCAATTAATAATACAAAATTCGAAGCACGCAATATAATGGAAATACCGTCACTAGGTGACAGATGAGAGGCGGCATTGAGGCCAGGCCTCAGCATTATTTGACCCCTGCCCTCCTTGCCGACGCTTATCTGACACTAAAAAAAAAAAAAAAAAAAAAAAAAAAAAAAAAAAAAAAAAAAAAAAAATTGTGTAACGGTTAGCAAAAAATAAAAAAAAAAAAAATGGTGTAACGGTTAGCAAAAAAAAAAAAAAAAAAAAAAGTGGCTAGGATACCTGGCTTTCACCCAGGAGGCCCGGGTTCGATTCCCGGTACCGGAACGGAATTTTTTCCACACGAATCGTGACAAGTTTGAGCTGTCCGAGCGGCCGTTTCCCGTCCTGCTCGCAATATAGCTACTGTTTCGTGACCGTCAGCAGAATATAGACTAGGGAAGCAGACACACGACGACCATAGAAATGGTGTGCGGCTTCATGCCACCTGTTTCCAGCGTAGGGCTGAGCAACTGCATCTGCCGAGGCCCGTTAGCTCAGTTGGTTAGAGCGTCGTGCTAATAACGCGAAGGTCGTGGGTTCGATCCCCCCACGGGCCACTACTCTTTTCCTACTACGAAAAGGCGGCGCCGATTTCAGCTGGCGAGTGTGGTGACCAAAAGATCATCACCCTGCGTGGAAGTTGATAGAGGATCCGAACCCGACTCGTCGGGGAGCGCTACAGCATTCACTCGGCAATGGCCATAATATCTTGAATACACTGGTTCTCAACCGATAAAGAGAAAATGAAAGAAAATGTCCGATTGCCGATGCGTAACAACTTTGGCCCTTGTCAGTACTTGGGCGGGTGAGCGCATGGGAACACAGGGCGCTATTGGCACTTTTACTTCCTATTTTTGTTTCTCCTTTCTTTTCGGAGCTACAGCCCGATTCGGTCAGGGAGACGCCACCGTGAAATGAAGGGGGCGTGCTGTGTGTCCATCGCCTCGCCTCTCCTTACCTCTCTCAGTCGTTTCTCGTGCTTGTCGTTTTGATATAGGCCGATTTGAGAGCGTCAGCTCTCGCGTCAGCCGAGCAAAGTCGAGACAAGTCGAGACACACTAAGGGCTGGTATGCAGCGAGTAAGAGGGCGAAAAAACAATAATTTAAGAGCGCGTGGCAAAAGTACTCATACGCGAAATTAAAAGCCTGCTGCGGTGGCCGGGAATCGAACCCGGATCAACTGCTTGGAACGCAACTATGCTGACCATTACACCACCACCGCACAAGCGAGCGCCGCGCGTCCGCGCTGTGTCGGCTTCCCGCCAGTCGGCAGCGGCCGAAGGTGATCGTACCTGGCAGGCGCATTTCGAGGCAGGCTAGGGGAGCACATCCAGACGCATTCGGACAGCGTATCCGCGCACATTTCGCATCCTTTGGCAAGAGTTGGGCGCCGGCAACGCAAGAGTACGCAGAGGACCGCGTTCTGGCGGCATTTTTAAGCAGAGCAGTGCAGTGCAGGATTCAGCGTCTGCAGCATCTTTTCCACAGAATGCTACGGCGCTTGACGGCAGTCCCACTTTCCCTTGAGACATCTGCTCGGCAAGCAGCGTCAAGTTACCGCTGGCCCGAGCATCGGTGGTTCAGTGGTAGAATGCTCGCCTGCCACGCGGGCGGCCCGGGTTCGATTCCCGGCCGATGCATCATTTTGCTTTTCCCGCGATAATGCTGCCGCGTGGCTTGAGCGCTTGAGATGCACGATCCACAAGAATGTGTAGCTGGATTTCCCTTGAGAAGGACCGAGAACGCAGCACTCGCGGGTCCCCACTAGGACGCTCGCATCATGTTCTACAGACTAGCGTCGGCCTGGCCTCACAAGTTGCTGGGTCCGGGTGCCTCCGAGGCACTGAACTTCAACGACAAGGAGTGCTGCCTATCGTTGCAACAGCTGCAGCAGCACCGCAATCAACTGGGCCGGCAGTGCACGTGTAGCAACAGAACACGTTATCCAGGAAGTACAGTGTCTCTACGTCTAATATTGGGTAAGGTGTTTACCCAGTTTCCAGGACAAGCGGTGCACCCGTGCCTCGGTAGCGCAGTAGGCAGCGCGTAAGTCTCATAATCTTAAGGTCGTGAGTTCGATCCTCACCCGGGGCATTTAATTTTCTGTGACATGGTGGTGCTGTTGCTAGGGCGCCAACGTATTTCTTGTTTGTTATCCACAGCGTTTCAACGCTTCAGCGGGAAAATGTTTACTTCCTGTTATTGCTACTTACAGCTTCCCTTTTCCTCTTCTCCCAGCAGAGCATGAAGCCAAAAGCATTGCTCTGCGACGTTTGAGGTGCGCGCCTTGCCAGTCAGTATGTGCACAGATGCTCGCAAAGAGAGGGGGGCGCCGACGCGGCACTCGACACGAAATGCGACAAGCGACCGTACGAACGGTCGAACGAAACGGCCACATCCGGTGTGGTCTAGTGGCTAGGATACCTGGCTTTCACCCAGGAGGCCCGGGTTCGATTCCCGGTACCGGAACGGAATTTTTTCCACACGAATCGTGACAAGTTTGAGCTGTCCGAGCGGCCGTTTCCCGTCCTGCTCGCAATATAGCTACTGTTTCGTGACCGTCAGCAGAATATAGACTAGGGAAGCAGACACACGACGACCATAGAAATGGTGTGCGGCTTCATGCCACCTGTTTCCAGCGTAGGGCTGAGCAACTGCATCTGCCGAGGCCCGTTAGCTCAGTTGGTTAGAGCGTCGTGCTAATAACGCGAAGGTCGTGGGTTCGATCCCCCCACGGGCCACTACTCTTTTCCTACTACGAAAAGGCGGCGCCGATTTCAGCTGGCGAGTGTGGTGACCAAAAGATCATCACCCTGCGTGGAAGTTGATAGAGGATCCGAACCCGACTCGTCGGGGAGCGCTACAGCATTCACTCGGCAATGGCCATAATATCTTGAATACACTGGTTCTCAACCGATAAAGAGAAAATGAAAGAAAATGTCCGATTGCCGATGCGTAACAACTTTGGCCCTTGTCAGTACTTGGGCGGGTGAGCGCATGGGAACACAGGGCGCTATTGGCACTTTTACTTCCTATTTTTGTTTCTCCTTTCTTTTCGGAGCTACAGCCCGATTCGGTCAGGGAGACGCCACCGTGAAATGAAGGGGGCGTGCTGTGTGTCCATCGCCTCGCCTCTCCTTACCTCTCTCAGTCGTTTCTCGTGCTTGTCGTTTTGATATAGGCCGATTTGAGAGCGTCAGCTCTCGCGTCAGCCGAGCAAAGTCGAGACAAGTCGAGACACACTAAGGGCTGGTATGCAGCGAGTAAGAGGGCGAAAAAACAATAATTTAAGAGCGCGTGGCAAAAGTACTCATACGCGAAATTAAAAGCCTGCTGCGGTGGCCGGGAATCGAACCCGGATCAACTGCTTGGAACGCAACTATGCTGACCATTACACCACCACCGCACAAGCGAGCGCCGCGCGTCCGCGCTGTGTCGGCTTCCCGCCAGTCGGCAGCGGCCGAAGGTGATCGTACCTGGCAGGCGCATTTCGAGGCAGGCTAGGGGAGCACATCCAGACGCATTCGGACAGCGTATCCGCGCACATTTCGCATCCTTTGGCAAGAGTTGGGCGCCGGCAACGCAAGAGTACGCAGAGGACCGCGTTCTGGCGGCATTTTTAAGCAGAGCAGTGCAGTGCAGGATTCAGCGTCTGCAGCATCTTTTCCACAGAATGCTACGGCGCTTGACGGCAGTCCCACTTTCCCTTGAGACATCTGCTCGGCAAGCAGCGTCAAGTTACCGCTGGCCCGAGCATCGGTGGTTCAGTGGTAGAATGCTCGCCTGCCACGCGGGCGGCCCGGGTTCGATTCCCGGCCGATGCATCATTTTGCTTTTCCCGCGATAATGCTGCCGCGTGGCTTGAGCGCTTGAGATGCACGATCCACAAGAATGTGTAGCTGGATTTCCCTTGAGAAGGACCGAGAACGCAGCACTCGCGGGTCCCCACTAGGACGCTCGCATCATGTTCTACAGACTAGCGTCGGCCTGGCCTCACAAGTTGCTGGGTCCGGGTGCCTCCGAGGCACTGAACTTCAACGACAAGGAGTGCTGCCTATCGTTGCAACAGCTGCAGCAGCACCGCAATCAACTGGGCCGGCAGTGCACGTGTAGCAACAGAACACGTTATCCAGGAAGTACAGTGTCTCTACGTCTAATATTGGGTAAGGTGTTTACCCAGTTTCCAGGACAAGCGGTGCACCCGTGCCTCGGTAGCGCAGTAGGCAGCGCGTAAGTCTCATAATCTTAAGGTCGTGAGTTCGATCCTCACCCGGGGCATTTAATTTTCTGTGACATGGTGGTGCTGTTGCTAGGGCGCCAACGTATTTCTTGTTTGTTATCCACAGCGTTTCAACGCTTCAGCGGGAAAATGTTTACTTCCTGTTATTGCTACTTACAGCTTCCCTTTTCCTCTTCTCCCAGCAGAGCATGAAGCCAAAAGCATTGCTCTGCGACGTTTGAGGTGCGCGCCTTGCCAGTCAGTATGTGCACAGATGCTCGCAAAGAGAGGGGGGCGCCGACGCGGCACTCGACACGAAATGCGACAAGCGACCGTACGAACGGTCGAACGAAACGGCCACATCCGGTGTGGTCTAGTGGCTAGGATACCTGGCTTTCACCCAGGAGGCCCGGGTTCGATTCCCGGTACCGGAACGGAATTTTTTCCACACGAATCGTGACAAGTTTGAGCTGTCCGAGCGGCCGTTTCCCGTCCTGCTCGCAATATAGCTACTGTTTCGTGACCGTCAGCAGAATATAGACTAGGGAAGCAGACACACGACGACCATAGAAATGGTGTGCGGCTTCATGCCACCTGTTTCCAGCGTAGGGCTGAGCAACTGCATCTGCCGAGGCCCGTTAGCTCAGTTGGTTAGAGCGTCGTGCTAATAACGCGAAGGTCGTGGGTTCGATCCCCCCACGGGCCACTACTCTTTTCCTACTACGAAAAGGCGGCGCCGATTTCAGCTGGCGAGTGTGGTGACCAAAAGATCATCACCCTGCGTGGAAGTTGATAGAGGATCCGAACCCGACTCGTCGGGGAGCGCTACAGCATTCACTCGGCAATGGCCATAATATCTTGAATACACTGGTTCTCAACCGATAAAGAGAAAATGAAAGAAAATGTCCGATTGCCGATGCGTAACAACTTTGGCCCTTGTCAGTACTTGGGCGGGTGAGCGCATGGGAACACAGGGCGCTATTGGCACTTTTACTTCCTATTTTTGTTTCTCCTTTCTTTTCGGAGCTACAGCCCGATTCGGTCAGGGAGACGCCACCGTGAAATGAAGGGGGCGTGCTGTGTGTCCATCGCCTCGCCTCTCCTTACCTCTCTCAGTCGTTTCTCGTGCTTGTCGTTTTGATATAGGCCGATTTGAGAGCGTCAGCTCTCGCGTCAGTCGAGACAAGTCGAGACAAGTCGAGACACACTAAGGGCTGGTATGCAGCGAGTAAGAGGGCGAAAAAACAATAATTTAAGAGCGCGTGGCAAAAGTACTCATACGCGAAATTAAAAGCCTGCTGCGGTGGCCGGGAATCGAACCCGGATCAACTGCTTGGAACGCAACTATGCTGACCATTACACCACCACCGCACAAGCGAGCGCCGCGCGTCCGCGCTGTGTCGGCTTCCCGCCAGTCGGCAGCGGCCGAAGGTGATCGTACCTGGCAGGCGCATTTCGAGGCAGGCTAGGGGAGCACATCCAGACGCATTCGGACAGCGTATCCGCGCACATTTCGCATCCTTTGGCAAGAGTTGGGCGCCGGCAACGCAAGAGTACGCAGAGGACCGCGTTCTGGCGGCATTTTTAAGCAGAGCAGTGCAGTGCAGGATTCAGCGTCTGCAGCATCTTTTCCACAGAATGCTACGGCGCTTGACGGCAGTCCCACTTTCCCTTGAGACATCTGCTCGGCAAGCAGCGTCAAGTTACCGCTGGCCCGAGCATCGGTGGTTCAGTGGTAGAATGCTCGCCTGCCACGCGGGCGGCCCGGGTTCGATTCCCGGCCGATGCATCATTTTGCTTTTCCCGCGATAATGCTGCCGCGTGGCTTGAGCGCTTGAGATGCACGATCCACAAGAATGTGTAGCTGGATTTCCCTTGAGAAGGACCGAGAACGCAGCACTCGCGGGTCCCCACTAGGACGCTCGCATCATGTTCTACAGACTAGCGTCGGCCTGGCCTCACAAGTTGCTGGGTCCGGGTGCCTCCGAGGCACTGAACTTCAACGACAAGGAGTGCTGCCTATCGTTGCAACAGCTGCAGCAGCACCGCAATCAACTGGGCCGGCAGTGCACGTGTAGCAACAGAACACGTTATCCAGGAAGTACAGTGTCTCTACGTCTAATATTGGGTAAGGTGTTTACCCAGTTTCCAGGACAAGCGGTGCACCCGTGCCTCGGTAGCGCAGTAGGCAGCGCGTAAGTCTCATAATCTTAAGGTCGTGAGTTCGATCCTCACCCGGGGCATTTAATTTTCTGTGACATGGTGGTGCTGTTGCTAGGGCGCCAACGTATTTCTTGTTTGTTATCCACAGCGTTTCAACGCTTCAGCGGGAAAATGTTTACTTCCTGTTATTGCTACTTACAGCTTCCCTTTTCCTCTTCTCCCAGCAGAGCATGAAGCCAAAAGCATTGCTCTGCGACGTTTGAGGTGCGCGCCTTGCCAGTCAGTATGTGCACAGATGCTCGCAAAGAGAGGGGGGCGCCGACGCGGCACTCGACACGAAATGCGACAAGCGACCGTACGAACGGTCGAACGAAACGGCCACATCCGGTGTGGTCTAGTGGCTAGGATACCTGGCTTTCACCCAGGAGGCCCGGGTTCGATTCCCGGTACCGGAACGGAATTTTTTCCACACGAATCGTGACAAGTTTGAGCTGTCCGAGCGGCCGTTTCCCGTCCTGCTCGCAATATAGCTACTGTTTCGTGACCGTCAGCAGAATATAGACTAGGGAAGCAGACACACGACGACCATAGAAATGGTGTGCGGCTTCATGCCACCTGTTTCCAGCGTAGGGCTGAGCAACTGCATCTGCCGAGGCCCGTTAGCTCAGTTGGCAGTTCCGCTTTAGACGCCGTGCAGTGTGGACGTGCCTAGTCTTCCGCTCCGCCGTAGCGTTACGTATAGTGGACTATCGTTTTTGTTTACGTGTTGTGTTGGAACTTCTGTGAGTGTTTCTCCGTCGTTGTTTCGTACCTTGTGTTACTTTCTGTCCTTATTTCAGTGTTTTTTGTGTAGCGGTTTCGACCGCATATTTTGAAAATGTCGTCCCAGGTTATTCCTCGTCAGGCTACAGTTAGTTTTGCTTTTGACAAGTCAACCCGCCATGTGCAACCTAGTTCTCTTGAGATTCATGATTGGTTGGTAGATACCTTTGGTGTTCATTCGGATCAGGTGCACACTGCTTATTTTGATACCGAACTGTATGTTTTCTTTGTTAAGTTTATGGACCCACTTCAGGTTGATAAAATTCTTTCTAAATACGGACATCAAGTTCTCTTTCGGCATCGGGATGATTCTGTAAGTACCGTGCTGCTTTCCAATGCTTCCATTACGTACACCAGTGTTCGTGTTTACAACCTTCCACCGGAGGTGGATAATGTCTATCTTAAGGAGGGTCTACAGAAGTATGGTGATGTAAAGAGCATTCGCCTTGAACGCTGGTCAAGCCAACATCGCCTGCAATGTTACAGTGGTATTCGTTCAGTCGAAATGCACATTAAGCAGAATATTCCATCTCACCTGCAGATCGGTGGATATCGTGTCCACGTAACATATAGTGGTCAGGTTGGCACCTGTTTTTTGTGCAATGAAAGTGGTCACGTGCGTACCGACTGTCCGCGGAGAGTTTTTGTTTTAAAAAATTCTCTCGAACAGCGTCGCAAGTTAACGGTCGCTGACCTCGTTGCAGGTGGTTCTGCTCTTGGTGTAGCACAGTCCAGTGGTATTAGCGCCCCGCCACAGGTTTTGCGCACCCCTGACACAGAATTTCCTCCTTTGCGTGCTAAATCTGATGTTGTTCCGTCTGTCCCTCAGGTGGGTGTGCCACTTTTGAATAATAAGAGGCGTCGCCCACACGATGGAAATAGTACGGATGAGGATCACCCTGAGATGCCCCAGTCCGAGCGACCGGCATCCTCCGAGCCACTGTGTGCTGTAGCTGCTCCCTGCCCTCCTGAGGTAGCGGTTCCGGTGGCGGCTGCTGGCGCCCCTCCGGCCTCCGACGCAGCTTCTCTCGAGTCGGGTCGTCGGTCGGGCCTGTTGGCGCCGTCTTCCGAACCAACTTCGATGTCACAACAAGTGGAGCCGCGACAACTTCCTGCTTCGCTGCCCCATACCTCTGCCAGCGGAGCTGCTCCGCTTCCTTCCAACTCTGCTGCCTCGGACCTTCCTGCTCACGTTTCGCCTCCGTGCAGTCCATGTTTGCCGGAAGCTAGTGCAGGTGTTGACCATTCCGTTTTGTCGGATGTTTCCCCCGCGACCCCGGATCCCGCATGTGGACCGGCGCGGGTGGTGTCGGATACAGAACTTGACCCTCCTACGTCACCGGTGGCTGAAGCTTCCTTGCCCGTCAGCCGACGCAAGTTACGCGTTCAGCCGAACGTTAATGCTGTTCGTAAAAAACCGAAACGTAAGGGATCCGCGGAACGGGGTAGCAGTCCCCCTCCCGCGGCTGCCTCCGTCACCCCTGCTATGGACTGTGACGCTGGTGCGTCGGTGTAGGTGATTTGTTTTCTCGCTTTTCTCTCTATGGTTCAAGCATACACCTTTCTTACCTTAAATGTTAACCGTATTGAGTCCGACGTTCGCATTGCCTCTTTGCGGCAGTTTATTTACGACGCCTGTGCGGACGTAGTGTTTTTGCAGGAAGTGTTGTTTTCTGATCTCTCTCTACCTGGATTTCAAACTGTTTTTAATGTCGCGCCGGAATATTCAACAGGAACTGCTCTTTTCTTTCGAGAGGGCATTCCTATTACTGACATTGAATTCCTTGACTCTGGCCGTGGGATTGGTTGTCGTCTTTTTGATCTCCGCCTCGTTGTTTTGTATGCCCCCTCTGGTTCGGGTCACACTGTGGCTCGATCGCGCTTTTATAAAGAAGAGCTTATTTATCTTTTGCGCCAGAGTCCTCGGAGTCTCCTGCTCGGAGGCGATTTTAATTGTGTTTTACGCCCTGAAGACCAGTCCCCCAATTTTAATTATTGCCATGATTTACATGACATAGTACGTACGATGCATCTGCGTGATGTTTGGGAACACAAATATCCAACCCTGGTGAAATATACGTTTTTTACCGCGTCCTCATGCAGTAGACTCGACAGATTCTATTTATCTGATTTTTTATGTGATAAAATTCTTTCTGTCGATGTTATTCCTACTAGTTTTTCTGACCATTGTGCTTTTACTGCAACTGTAAATCTTAGTCACCAACCTGCAAAACTTTATCGTTCCCAGTGGATGTTAAATGTTTCCCACCTTGCCGACAGTGCTATGGATGATGTTATAAGTGGCGTGTGGGAGCGATGTCTTCGCTCTGTCCCGCGATACCCCTCCTTGCTGGTTTGGTGGACTGCGTTTGCCAAGCCCAAGATTCGTCAGACTTTGATTTTTTACTGTGCTGCAAGGGCGCGTGATTTTAAGAACACGTATGAATATTACTACTCTGTCCTGCGTGAACTATATGACGCGGCGGGTACCTCTCCTCTGCGGATCCATGATGTTCGTCGTATTAAAGCCAAGCTCTTGAGCCTTAAACGACGACAGATGGATGGTCTGCGAGTTAAGTCGAAACCTCACTCTCTTGTTGAAGGTGAGCTGACATCCTTGTACCACCTGCTACGGCATCACACTCGTCGTCGTCGCTCCTTCATCTCTTCTCTTATGGTGGATGATGGACGACAGCTTATTGCACAGGAGGAAATGGTTCGTGCTCTCCATCAGTATTACGCTAGTCTCTATTCTGCCGATGATTCTGGTGAGTCTCTTTCGGATGATGTCTTTGGGGATCTAACTGCGACGATCGCGCCTGACGCGAACGGCGAATTTCTCCGGGAGTTCCAGGTAGATGAGGTTTTCGATTTTATTGCTCGCTCTCCGTCCAGTAAATCGCCGGGTCCAGACGGCCTGCCTAAAGAATTTTATCTCCGTTTTTGGCCTCTTTTGGGTGGCATTTTTACGCAGATTTTAAATGAGATTGTCAGGGGGATGGATGTGCCTGCCGATTTTAAAGTAGGGAAAATTGTTTTAATTCCGAAGTCCTCTGGTCGTTTATCTGCTGCCAATCTTCGTCCGCTCACATTGCTGAATTTTGACTACAAGACAGCTGCTAGAGCGCTCAATAGCCGGTTGTCTTCTCTGCTTCGGCGTGTGATTGGTGCACATCAATGTTGTTTTCATGATAGATCTATTCTGACACCAGTAGCCGAATATCGGGATGTTGTCTCGGTTGCGGCGGTTACAAACGTACATTGTGCCTTTGCCTTCCTTGATTTTTATAAGGCTTTTGATCAAGTCAGTCATGTGTTTTTAGATCGTGTTTTAGGTACAATAGGTTTTAACGCTTCATCACGTGGTGTTCTTGGCAATTTGTATAGGGGGATAACAGCTCGGGTGTCAGTCAATGGGCAGCTGACGCCGCCCATTGCTATCCGCCGCGGAGTGCCTCAGGGTAGTCCGCTCTCTATGTCTTTATTCGTATTGTCCCTGGAACCGCTGCTTCGGACTATTGCTCTCAAGCTTCAGGGTATGTCCCTCTCTGGTGGGAAGCTCTCTGTTAAGGCATATGCGGATGATGTCGTTGTTCTCCTCCGTCAACGTGATGATATCCCGTTGTTGAAAGGGGCGGTTGATGCATACTGTCATGTCTCTGGAGCGCGTCTCAATCAGGGTAAATGTAAGTTCCTTGATATTCGAGGATTTCGCGATGCTGACGTCCCTTGGGCCACTTTTGTCGATCGCCATACGTCCTTGGGGATTATCATTGATCGGTGTCCTCTAAAAATGGCGGCTCTCAATTGGAAATCTGTCACCGAGAAGATACAGGGGGCTCTGATGGTCCATGAGCAGCGCTCTGCTACCATTTTGCAAAAAGTCAGAATTTTAGACACCTACGTTCTATGTAAAGCTTATTATGTTGCTCAGCTGTTCCCACTTCCCATGATGGTGGCGAAAAGGTTGCGCCAATTGTCTAGCAGGTTTATATGGAAGGGCCATCTATTCAAGTTACGTTACGAGGTAATGACGAAACCGCGTCTCTCCGGAGGCTTGGGCCTCTCTGACATTACTCGCAAGGCGTCTGCTTTGTACGTCCGCCGAACGACTCTAATTGTTACGCAAGAAGTGACTTCAATTACATCCAGGCTTTTTACTGTTGTGCGTCCGGCGAGCCTTGCTCCACCTGTCGATGTCGGACGCCTAAATTTTAAGTTGAAACACATTCGGGAATTTTACATTGCGGTGAGTTATCTCGGTGACGTCTTCTTGCGGCGACCGGTGCCAACGACCAAGGGCTTGATTGCCCGCTGGGAGGGGCTGGCCGGTCCCAATCCAATAGAACTGGCGTCTCCATCTGTGTCCTGGAGGAACGTCTGGAAGAATGTTAGTCTGCCGATCCACTCTATGGCCGTGGCGTCCACGTGGTATAGGGTAATAAATAATTTGGTTCCCACCAATGTACGACTGCACCGTATTGGTCTTTCTGACACGGACACCTGTACTCGGTGTGGTCTCGTGGATACCCTTGAACATCGATTCACCTGCTGTGGGCACCTTGCTAATTGGCGTTGGCTCAGGAAACAACTTGCCTTTGTCACTAGGTCTGCTGAAGCCGCTTATACTATTGACATCATCGTCCGGCCCGATTCTTCCTTTTTTCCGCGAACGAAGCTCCATACCGTCATGTGGTTGATTGGCCATTTCGTACATTTTGTCAACAGTTGTCATGAAGAGGATGGACACCTAGCATTTCGGCAGTACATGCTTACTGCTTACTGGCAGCGCTTGCGATTGCCAGGCCTCAGAGATGATTTTGCCAATATGCTTAGCCTGACATTTGAAAGAGAGGGTGTTGGCTAAGGTCACCTGTGTGAGCCATTTTCTTTTATACTGTTTCTGAATTTGCCGCCTTTATGTATGTTTCTTCTCTACACCAGGACTGAAGTTTTCGTGTTTTAACCTTTATTTCAGTAAGCAGTCTACATTATATAGTCATGTTTTAGGATTTTAATTTCAGTACTGTACTTCGTTTGAAGTGGCTGTGTGGTGGATATTCTTTAATATTTTTTTCAATAGATATATTCGTTCGAGTGGTACAGTGTCTGCTTCAAAAAAAAAAAAAAAAAAAAAAAAAAAAAAAAAAGGGGTATGATTCCTGCTTCGGGTGCAGGAGGTCCCGGGTTCAAATCCCGGACGAGCCCTTGCGTTTTGTACAACGGTGCGGTAACAAATCGCATGGCGGCGGCTGTTTCGCGCATTTCCAGGCCTCCAAGTCAGCGCTAAAATCCGACAACCAGTTCTGAAACCGTTTCATGTTTCATTTGAGCCATGTGCACCCTGCTGATGGAACGTTTGAAGTTGATTTAAATGGTCACAGTAGAGATCGTAGCAAGTGTATGGCTGAGTGGGACGAAAACGGGTTTCCGCCCGCAATCGAGCCGGGGACCTTCTGCGTGTTAGGCACGGCGCCTGGGCTCGGCGGCAGCTGCTGCTCTTTCCTTCCTTACGAGATACCGTCGATTCGCGCAGTCAAAAAAAAAAAAAAAAAAAGTTGGTTAGAGCGTCGTGCTAATAACGCGAAGGTCGTGGGTTCGATCCCCCCACGGGCCACTACTCTTTTCCTACTACGAAAAGGCGGCGCCGATTTCAGCTGGCGAGTGTGGTGACCAAAAGATCATCACCCTGCGTGGAAGTTGATAGAGGATCCGAACCCGACTCGTCGGGGAGCGCTACAGCATTCACTCGGCAATGGCCATAATATCTTGAATACACTGGTTCTCAACCGATAAAGAGAAAATGAAAGAAAATGTCCGATTGCCGATGCGTAACAACTTTGGCCCTTGTCAGTACTTGGGCGGGTGAGCGCATGGGAACACAGGGCGCTATTGGCACTTTTACTTCCTATTTTTGTTTCTCCTTTCTTTTCGGAGCTACAGCCCGATTCGGTCAGGGAGACGCCACCGTGAAATGAAGGGGGCGTGCTGTGTGTCCATCGCCTCGCCTCTCCTTACCTCTCTCAGTCGTTTCTCGTGCTTGTCGTTTTGATATAGGCCGATTTGAGAGCGTCAGCTCTCGCGTCAGCCGAGCAAAGTCGAGACAAGTCGAGACACACTAAGGGCTGGTATGCAGCGAGTAAGAGGGCGAAAAAACAATAATTTAAGAGCGCGTGGCAAAAGTACTCATACGCGAAATTAAAAGCCTGCTGCGGTGGCCGGGAATCGAACCCGGATCAACTGCTTGGAACGCAACTATGCTGACCATTACACCACCACCGCACAAGCGAGCGCCGCGCGTCCGCGCTGTGTCGGCTTCCCGCCAGTCGGCAGCGGCCGAAGGTGATCGTACCTGGCAGGCGCATTTCGAGGCAGGCTAGGGGAGCACATCCAGACGCATTCGGACAGCGTATCCGCGCACATTTCGCATCCTTTGGCAAGAGTTGGGCGCCGGCAACGCAAGAGTACGCAGAGGACCGCGTTCTGGCGGCATTTTTAAGCAGAGCAGTGCAGTGCAGGATTCAGCGTCTGCAGCATCTTTTCCACAGAATGCTACGGCGCTTGACGGCAGTCCCACTTTCCCTTGAGACATCTGCTCGGCAAGCAGCGTCAAGTTACCGCTGGCCCGAGCATCGGTGGTTCAGTGGTAGAATGCTCGCCTGCCACGCGGGCGGCCCGGGTTCGATTCCCGGCCGATGCATCATTTTGCTTTTCCCGCGATAATGCTG
The DNA here is from genome assembly GCF_021461385.2 of Schistocerca piceifrons. NCBI lineage: Eukaryota > Metazoa > Arthropoda > Insecta > Orthoptera > Acrididae > Schistocerca > Schistocerca piceifrons. Next base: position 41,916 of record NW_025728782.1, on the reverse strand, counting down.
CCGCGTGGCTTGAGCGCTTGAGATGCACGATCCACAAGAATGTGTAGCTGGATTTCCCTTGAGAAGGACCGAGAACGCAGCACTCGCGGGTCCCCACTAGGACGCTCGCATCATGTTCTACAGACTAGCGTCGGCCTGGCCTCACAAGTTGCTGGGTCCGGGTGCCTCCGAGGCACTGAACTTCAACGACAAGGAGTGCTGCCTATCGTTGCAACAGCTGCAGCAGCACCGCAATCAACTGGGCCGGCAGTGCACGTGTAGCAACAGAACACGTTATCCAGGAAGTACAGTGTCTCTACGTCTAATATTGGGTAAGGTGTTTACCCAGTTTCCAGGACAAGCGGTGCACCCGTGCCTCGGTAGCGCAGTAGGCAGCGCGTAAGTCTCATAATCTTAAGGTCGTGAGTTCGATCCTCACCCGGGGCATTTAATTTTCTGTGACATGGTGGTGCTGTTGCTAGGGCGCCAACGTATTTCTTGTTTGTTATCCACAGCGTTTCAACGCTTCAGCGGGAAAATGTTTACTTCCTGTTATTGCTACTTACAGCTTCCCTTTTCCTCTTCTCCCAGCAGAGCATGAAGCCAAAAGCATTGCTCTGCGACGTTTGAGGTGCGCGCCTTGCCAGTCAGTATGTGCACAGATGCTCGCAAAGAGAGGGGGGCGCCGACGCGGCACTCGACACGAAATGCGACAAGCGACCGTACGAACGGTCGAACGAAACGGCCACATCCGGTGTGGTCTAGTGGCTAGGATACCTGGCTTTCACCCAGGAGGCCCGGGTTCGATTCCCGGTACCGGAACGGAATTTTTTCCACACGAATCGTGACAAGTTTGAGCTGTCCGAGCGGCCGTTTCCCGTCCTGCTCGCAATATAGCTACTGTTTCGTGACCGTCAGCAGAATATAGACTAGGGAAGCAGACACACGACGACCATAGAAATGGTGTGCGGCTTCATGCCACCTGTTTCCAGCGTAGGGCTGAGCAACTGCATCTGCCGAGGCCCGTTAGCTCAGTTGGTTAGAGCGTCGTGCTAATAACGCGAAGGTCGTGGGTTCGATCCCCCCACGGGCCACTACTCTTTTCCTACTACGAAAAGGCGGCGCCGATTTCAGCTGGCGAGTGTGGTGACCAAAAGATCATCACCCTGCGTGGAAGTTGATAGAGGATCCGAACCCGACTCGTCGGGGAGCGCTACAGCATTCACTCGGCAATGGCCATAATATCTTGAATACACTGGTTCTCAACCGATAAAGAGAAAATGAAAGAAAATGTCCGATTGCCGATGCGTAACAACTTTGGCCCTTGTCAGTACTTGGGCGGGTGAGCGCATGGGAACACAGGGCGCTATTGGCACTTTTACTTCCTATTTTTGTTTCTCCTTTCTTTTCGGAGCTACAGCCCGATTCGGTCAGGGAGACGCCACCGTGAAATGAAGGGGGCGTGCTGTGTGTCCATCGCCTCGCCTCTCCTTACCTCTCTCAGTCGTTTCTCGTGCTTGTCGTTTTGATATAGGCCGATTTGAGAGCGTCAGCTCTCGCGTCAGCCGAGCAAAGTCGAGACAAGTCGAGACACACTAAGGGCTGGTATGCAGCGAGTAAGAGGGCGAAAAAACAATAATTTAAGAGCGCGTGGCAAAAGTACTCATACGCGAAATTAAAAGCCTGCTGCGGTGGCCGGGAATCGAACCCGGATCAACTGCTTGGAACGCAACTATGCTGACCATTACACCACCACCGCACAAGCGAGCGCCGCGCGTCCGCGCTGTGTCGGCTTCCCGCCAGTCGGCAGCGGCCGAAGGTGATCGTACCTGGCAGGCGCATTTCGAGGCAGGCTAGGGGAGCACATCCAGACGCATTCGGACAGCGTATCCGCGCACATTTCGCATCCTTTGGCAAGAGTTGGGCGCCGGCAACGCAAGAGTACGCAGAGGACCGCGTTCTGGCGGCATTTTTAAGCAGAGCAGTGCAGTGCAGGATTCAGCGTCTGCAGCATCTTTTCCACAGAATGCTACGGCGCTTGACGGCAGTCCCACTTTCCCTTGAGACATCTGCTCGGCAAGCAGCGTCAAGTTACCGCTGGCCCGAGCATCGGTGGTTCAGTGGTAGAATGCTCGCCTGCCACGCGGGCGGCCCGGGTTCGATTCCCGGCCGATGCATCATTTTGCTTTTCCCGCGATAATGCTGCCGCGTGGCTTGAGCGCTTGAGATGCACGATCCACAAGAATGTGTAGCTGGATTTCCCTTGAGAAGGACCGAGAACGCAGCACTCGCGGGTCCCCACTAGGACGCTCGCATCATGTTCTACAGACTAGCGTCGGCCTGGCCTCACAAGTTGCTGGGTCCGGGTGCCTCCGAGGCACTGAACTTCAACGACAAGGAGTGCTGCCTATCGTTGCAACAGCTGCAGCAGCACCGCAATCAACTGGGCCGGCAGTGCACGTGTAGCAACAGAACACGTTATCCAGGAAGTACAGTGTCTCTACGTCTAATATTGGGTAAGGTGTTTACCCAGTTTCCAGGACAAGCGGTGCACCCGTGCCTCGGTAGCGCAGTAGGCAGCGCGTAAGTCTCATAATCTTAAGGTCGTGAGTTCGATCCTCACCCGGGGCATTTAATTTTCTGTGACATGGTGGTGCTGTTGCTAGGGCGCCAACGTATTTCTTGTTTGTTATCCACAGCGTTTCAACGCTTCAGCGGGAAAATGTTTACTTCCTGTTATTGCTACTTACAGCTTCCCTTTTCCTCTTCTCCCAGCAGAGCATGAAGCCAAAAGCATTGCTCTGCGACGTTTGAGGTGCGCGCCTTGCCAGTCAGTATGTGCACAGATGCTCGCAAAGAGAGGGGGGCGCCGACGCGGCACTCGACACGAAATGCGACAAGCGACCGTACGAACGGTCGAACGAAACGGCCACATCCGGTGTGGTCTAGTGGCTAGGATACCTGGCTTTCACCCAGGAGGCCCGGGTTCGATTCCCGGTACCGGAACGGAATTTTTTCCACACGAATCGTGACAAGTTTGAGCTGTCCGAGCGGCCGTTTCCCGTCCTGCTCGCAATATAGCTACTGTTTCGTGACCGTCAGCAGAATATAGACTAGGGAAGCAGACACACGACGACCATAGAAATGGTGTGCGGCTTCATGCCACCTGTTTCCAGCGTAGGGCTGAGCAACTGCATCTGCCGAGGCCCGTTAGCTCAGTTGGTTAGAGCGTCGTGCTAATAACGCGAAGGTCGTGGGTTCGATCCCCCCACGGGCCACTACTCTTTTCCTACTACGAAAAGGCGGCGCCGATTTCAGCTGGCGAGTGTGGTGACCAAAAGATCATCACCCTGCGTGGAAGTTGATAGAGGATCCGAACCCGACTCGTCGGGGAGCGCTACAGCATTCACTCGGCAATGGCCATAATATCTTGAATACACTGGTTCTCAACCGATAAAGAGAAAATGAAAGAAAATGTCCGATTGCCGATGCGTAACAACTTTGGCCCTTGTCAGTACTTGGGCGGGTGAGCGCATGGGAACACAGGGCGCTATTGGCACTTTTACTTCCTATTTTTGTTTCTCCTTTCTTTTCGGAGCTACAGCCCGATTCGGTCAGGGAGACGCCACCGTGAAATGAAGGGGGCGTGCTGTGTGTCCATCGCCTCGCCTCTCCTTACCTCTCTCAGTCGTTTCTCGTGCTTGTCGTTTTGATATAGGCCGATTTGAGAGCGTCAGCTCTCGCGTCAGCCGAGCAAAGTCGAGACAAGTCGAGACACACTAAGGGCTGGTATGCAGCGAGTAAGAGGGCGAAAAAACAATAATTTAAGAGCGCGTGGCAAAAGTACTCATACGCGAAATTAAAAGCCTGCTGCGGTGGCCGGGAATCGAACCCGGATCAACTGCTTGGAACGCAACTATGCTGACCATTACACCACCACCGCACAAGCGAGCGCCGCGCGTCCGCGCTGTGTCGGCTTCCCGCCAGTCGGCAGCGGCCGAAGGTGATCGTACCTGGCAGGCGCATTTCGAGGCAGGCTAGGGGAGCACATCCAGACGCATTCGGACAGCGTATCCGCGCACATTTCGCATCCTTTGGCAAGAGTTGGGCGCCGGCAACGCAAGAGTACGCAGAGGACCGCGTTCTGGCGGCATTTTTAAGCAGAGCAGTGCAGTGCAGGATTCAGCGTCTGCAGCATCTTTTCCACAGAATGCTACGGCGCTTGACGGCAGTCCCACTTTCCCTTGAGACATCTGCTCGGCAAGCAGCGTCAAGTTACCGCTGGCCCGAGCATCGGTGGTTCAGTGGTAGAATGCTCGCCTGCCACGCGGGCGGCCCGGGTTCGATTCCCGGCCGATGCATCATTTTGCTTTTCCCGCGATAATGCTGCCGCGTGGCTTGAGCGCTTGAGATGCACGATCCACAAGAATGTGTAGCTGGATTTCCCTTGAGAAGGACCGAGAACGCAGCACTCGCGGGTCCCCACTAGGACGCTCGCATCATGTTCTACAGACTAGCGTCGGCCTGGCCTCACAAGTTGCTGGGTCCGGGTGCCTCCGAGGCACTGAACTTCAACGACAAGGAGTGCTGCCTATCGTTGCAACAGCTGCAGCAGCACCGCAATCAACTGGGCCGGCAGTGCACGTGTAGCAGCAGAACACGTTATCCAGGAAGTACAGTGTCTCTACGTCTAATATTGGGTAAGGTGTTTACCCAGTTTCCAGGACAAGCGGTGCACCCGTGCCTCGGTAGCGCAGTAGGCAGCGCGTAAGTCTCATAATCTTAAGGTCGTGAGTTCGATCCTCACCCGGGGCATTTAATTTTCTGTGACATGGTGGTGCTGTTGCTAGGGCGCCAACGTATTTCTTGTTTGTTATCCACAGCGTTTCAACGCTTCAGCGGGAAAATGTTTACTTCCTGTTATTGCTACTTACAGCTTCCCTTTTCCTCTTCTCCCAGCAGAGCATGAAGCCAAAAGCATTGCTCTGCGACGTTTGAGGTGCGCGCCTTGCCAGTCAGTATGTGCACAGATGCTCGCAAAGAGAGGGGGGCGCCGACGCGGCACTCGACACGAAATGCGACAAGCGACCGTACGAACGGTCGAACGAAACGGCCACATCCGGTGTGGTCTAGTGGCTAGGATACCTGGCTTTCACCCAGGAGGCCCGGGTTCGATTCCCGGTACCGGAACGGAATTTTTTCCACACGAATCGTGACAAGTTTGAGCTGTCCGAGCGGCCGTTTCCCGTCCTGCTCGCAATATAGCTACTGTTTCGTGACCGTCAGCAGAATATAGACTAGGGAAGCAGACACACGACGACCATAGAAATGGTGTGCGGCTTCATGCCACCTGTTTCCAGCGTAGGGCTGAGCAACTGCATCTGCCGAGGCCCGTTAGCTCAGTTGGTTAGAGCGTCGTGCTAATAACGCGAAGGTCGTGGGTTCGATCCCCCCACGGGCCACTACTCTTTTCCTACTACGAAAAGGCGGCGCCGATTTCAGCTGGCGAGTGTGGTGACCAAAAGATCATCACCCTGCGTGGAAGTTGATAGAGGATCCGAACCCGACTCGTCGGGGAGCGCTACAGCATTCACTCGGCAATGGCCATAATATCTTGAATACACTGGTTCTCAACCGATAAAGAGAAAATGAAAGAAAATGTCCGATTGCCGATGCGTAACAACTTTGGCCCTTGTCAGTACTTGGGCGGGTGAGCGCATGGGAACACAGGGCGCTATTGGCACTTTTACTTCCTATTTTTGTTTCTCCTTTCTTTTCGGAGCTACAGCCCGATTCGGTCAGGGAGACGCCACCGTGAAATGAAGGGGGCGTGCTGTGTGTCCATCGCCTCGCCTCTCCTTACCTCTCTCAGTCGTTTCTCGTGCTTGTCGTTTTGATATAGGCCGATTTGAGAGCGTCAGCTCTCGCGTCAGCCGAGCAAAGTCGAGACAAGTCGAGACACACTAAGGGCTGGTATGCAGCGAGTAAGAGGGCGAAAAAACAATAATTTAAGAGCGCGTGGCAAAAGTACTCATACGCGAAATTAAAAGCCTGCTGCGGTGGCCGGGAATCGAACCCGGATCAACTGCTTGGAACGCAACTATGCTGACCATTACACCACCACCGCACAAGCGAGCGCCGCGCGTCCGCGCTGTGTCGGCTTCCCGCCAGTCGGCAGCGGCCGAAGGTGATCGTACCTGGCAGGCGCATTTCGAGGCAGGCTAGGGGAGCACATCCAGACGCATTCGGACAGCGTATCCGCGCACATTTCGCATCCTTTGGCAAGAGTTGGGCGCCGGCAACGCAAGAGTACGCAGAGGACCGCGTTCTGGCGGCATTTTTAAGCAGAGCAGTGCAGTGCAGGATTCAGCGTCTGCAGCATCTTTTCCACAGAATGCTACGGCGCTTGACGGCAGTCCCACTTTCCCTTGAGACATCTGCTCGGCAAGCAGCGTCAAGTTACCGCTGGCCCGAGCATCGGTGGTTCAGTGGTAGAATGCTCGCCTGCCACGCGGGCGGCCCGGGTTCGATTCCCGGCCGATGCATCATTTTGCTTTTCCCGCGATAATGCTGCCGCGTGGCTTGAGCGCTTGAGATGCACGATCCACAAGAATGTGTAGCTGGATTTCCCTTGAGAAGGACCGAGAACGCAGCACTCGCGGGTCCCCACTAGGACGCTCGCATCATGTTCTACAGACTAGCGTCGGCCTGGCCTCACAAGTTGCTGGGTCCGGGTGCCTCCGAGGCACTGAACTTCAACGACAAGGAGTGCTGCCTATCGTTGCAACAGCTGCAGCAGCACCGCAATCAACTGGGCCGGCAGTGCACGTGTAGCAACAGAACACGTTATCCAGGAAGTACAGTGTCTCTACGTCTAATATTGGGTAAGGTGTTTACCCAGTTTCCAGGACAAGCGGTGCACCCGTGCCTCGGTAGCGCAGTAGGCAGCGCGTAAGTCTCATAATCTTAAGGTCGTGAGTTCGATCCTCACCCGGGGCATTTAATTTTCTGTGACATGGTGGTGCTGTTGCTAGGGCGCCAACGTATTTCTTGTTTGTTATCCACAGCGTTTCAACGCTTCAGCGGGAAAATGTTTACTTCCTGTTATTGCTACTTACAGCTTCCCTTTTCCTCTTCTCCCAGCAGAGCATGAAGCCAAAAGCATTGCTCTGCGACGTTTGAGGTGCGCGCCTTGCCAGTCAGTATGTGCACAGATGCTCGCAAAGAGAGGGGGGCGCCGACGCGGCACTCGACACGAAATGCGACAAGCGACCGTACGAACGGTCGAACGAAACGGCCACATCCGGTGTGGTCTAGTGGCTAGGATACCTGGCTTTCACCCAGGAGGCCCGGGTTCGATTCCCGGTACCGGAACGGAATTTTTTCCACACGAATCGTGACAAGTTTGAGCTGTCCGAGCGGCCGTTTCCCGTCCTGCTCGCAATATAGCTACTGTTTCGTGACCGTCAGCAGAATATAGACTAGGGAAGCAGACACACGACGACCATAGAAATGGTGTGCGGCTTCATGCCACCTGTTTCCAGCGTAGGGCTGAGCAACTGCATCTGCCGAGGCCCGTTAGCTCAGTTGGTTAGAGCGTCGTGCTAATAACGCGAAGGTCGTGGGTTCGATCCCCCCACGGGCCACTACTCTTTTCCTACTACGAAAAGGCGGCGCCGATTTCAGCTGGCGAGTGTGGTGACCAAAAGATCATCACCCTGCGTGGAAGTTGATAGAGGATCCGAACCCGACTCGTCGGGGAGCGCTACAGCATTCACTCGGCAATGGCCATAATATCTTGAATACACTGGTTCTCAACCGATAAAGAGAAAATGAAAGAAAATGTCCGATTGCCGATGCGTAACAACTTTGGCCCTTGTCAGTACTTGGGCGGGTGAGCGCATGGGAACACAGGGCGCTATTGGCACTTTTACTTCCTATTTTTGTTTCTCCTTTCTTTTCGGAGCTACAGCCCGATTCGGTCAGGGAGACGCCACCGTGAAATGAAGGGGGCGTGCTGTGTGTCCATCGCCTCGCCTCTCCTTACCTCTCTCAGTCGTTTCTCGTGCTTGTCGTTTTGATATAGGCCGATTTGAGAGCGTCAGCTCTCGCGTCAGCCGAGCAAAGTCGAGACAAGTCGAGACACACTAAGGGCTGGTATGCAGCGAGTAAGAGGGCGAAAAAACAATAATTTAAGAGCGCGTGGCAAAAGTACTCATACGCGAAATTAAAAGCCTGCTGCGGTGGCCGGGAATCGAACCCGGATCAACTGCTTGGAACGCAACTATGCTGACCATTACACCACCACCGCACAAGCGAGCGCCGCGCGTCCGCGCTGTGTCGGCTTCCCGCCAGTCGGCAGCGGCCGAAGGTGATCGTACCTGGCAGGCGCATTTCGAGGCAGGCTAGGGGAGCACATCCAGACGCATTCGGACAGCGTATCCGCGCACATTTCGCATCCTTTGGCAAGAGTTGGGCGCCGGCAACGCAAGAGTACGCAGAGGACCGCGTTCTGGCGGCATTTTTAAGCAGAGCAGTGCAGTGCAGGATTCAGCGTCTGCAGCATCTTTTCCACAGAATGCTACGGCGCTTGACGGCAGTCCCACTTTCCCTTGAGACATCTGCTCGGCAAGCAGCGTCAAGTTACCGCTGGCCCGAGCATCGGTGGTTCAGTGGTAGAATGCTCGCCTGCCACGCGGGCGGCCCGGGTTCGATTCCCGGCCGATGCATCATTTTGCTTTTCCCGCGATAATGCTGCCGCGTGGCTTGAGCGCTTGAGATGCACGATCCACAAGAATGTGTAGCTGGATTTCCCTTGAGAAGGACCGAGAACGCAGCACTCGCGGGTCCCCACTAGGACGCTCGCATCATGTTCTACAGACTAGCGTCGGCCTGGCCTCACAAGTTGCTGGGTCCGGGTGCCTCCGAGGCACTGAACTTCAACGACAAGGAGTGCTGCCTATCGTTGCAACAGCTGCAGCAGCACCGCAATCAACTGGGCCGGCAGTGCACGTGTAGCAACAGAACACGTTATCCAGGAAGTACAGTGTCTCTACGTCTAATATTGGGTAAGGTGTTTACCCAGTTTCCAGGACAAGCGGTGCACCCGTGCCTCGGTAGCGCAGTAGGCAGCGCGTAAGTCTCATAATCTTAAGGTCGTGAGTTCGATCCTCACCCGGGGCATTTAATTTTCTGTGACATGGTGGTGCTGTTGCTAGGGCGCCAACGTATTTCTTGTTTGTTATCCACAGCGTTTCAACGCTTCAGCGGGAAAATGTTTACTTCCTGTTATTGCTACTTACAGCTTCCCTTTTCCTCTTCTCCCAGCAGAGCATGAAGCCAAAAGCATTGCTCTGCGACGTTTGAGGTGCGCGCCTTGCCAGTCAGTATGTGCACAGATGCTCGCAAAGAGAGGGGGGCGCCGACGCGGCACTCGACACGAAATGCGACAAGCGACCGTACGAACGGTCGAACGAAACGGCCACATCCGGTGTGGTCTAGTGGCTAGGATACCTGGCTTTCACCCAGGAGGCCCGGGTTCGATTCCCGGTACCGGAACGGAATTTTTTCCACACGAATCGTGACAAGTTTGAGCTGTCCGAGCGGCCGTTTCCCGTCCTGCTCGCAATATAGCTACTGTTTCGTGACCGTCAGCAGAATATAGACTAGGGAAGCAGACACACGACGACCATAGAAATGGTGTGCGGCTTCATGCCACCTGTTTCCAGCGTAGGGCTGAGCAACTGCATCTGCCGAGGCCCGTTAGCTCAGTTGGTTAGAGCGTCGTGCTAATAACGCGAAGGTCGTGGGTTCGATCCCCCCACGGGCCACTACTCTTTTCCTACTACGAAAAGGCGGCGCCGATTTCAGCTGGCGAGTGTGGTGACCAAAAGATCATCACCCTGCGTGGAAGTTGATAGAGGATCCGAACCCGACTCGTCGGGGAGCGCTACAGCATTCACTCGGCAATGGCCATAATATCTTGAATACACTGGTTCTCAACCGATAAAGAGAAAATGAAAGAAAATGTCCGATTGCCGATGCGTAACAACTTTGGCCTTTGTCAGTACTTGGGCGGGTGAGCGCATGGGAACACAGGGCGCTATTGGCACTTTTACTTCCTATTTTTGTTTCTCCTTTCTTTTCGGAGCTACAGCCCGATTCGGTCAGGGAGACGCCACCGTGAAATGAAGGGGGCGTGCTGTGTGTCCATCGCCTCGCCTCTCCTTACCTCTCTCAGTCGTTTCTCGTGCTTGTCGTTTTGATATAGGCCGATTTGAGAGCGTCAGCTCTCGCGTCAGCCGAGCAAAGTCGAGACAAGTCGAGACACACTAAGGGCTGGTATGCAGCGAGTAAGAGGGCGAAAAAACAATAATTTAAGAGCGCGTGGCAAAAGTACTCATACGCGAAATTAAAAAGCCTGCTGCGGTGGCCGGGAATCGAACCCGGATCAACTGCTTGGAACGCAACTATGCTGACCATTACACCACCACCGCACAAGCGAGCGCCGCGCGTCCGCGCTGTGTCGGCTTCCCGCCAGTCGGCAGCGGCCGAAGGTGATCGTACCTGGCAGGCGCATTTCGAGGCAGGCTAGGGGAGCACATCCAGACGCATTCGGACAGCGTATCCGCGCACATTTCGCATCCTTTGGCAAGAGTTGGGCGCCGGCAACGCAAGAGTACGCAGAGGACCGCGTTCTGGCGGCATTTTTAAGCAGAGCAGTGCAGTGCAGGATTCAGCGTCTGCAGCATCTTTTCCACAGAATGCTACGGCGCTTGACGGCAGTCCCACTTTCCCTTGAGACATCTGCTCGGCAAGCAGCGTCAAGTTACCGCTGGCCCGAGCATCGGTGGTTCAGTGGTAGAATGCTCGCCTGCCACGCGGGCGGCCCGGGTTCGATTCCCGGCCGATGCATCATTTTGCTTTTCCCGCGATAATGCTGCCGCGTGGCTTGAGCGCTTGAGATGCACGATCCACAAGAATGTGTAGCTGGATTTCCCTTGAGAAGGACCGAGAACGCAGCACTCGCGGGTCCCCACTAGGACGCTCGCATCATGTTCTACAGACTAGCGTCGGCCTGGCCTCACAAGTTGCTGGGTCCGGGTGCCTCCGAGGCACTGAACTTCAACGACAAGGAGTGCTGCCTATCGTTGCAACAGCTGCAGCAGCACCGCAATCAACTGGGCCGGCAGTGCACGTGTAGCAACAGAACACGTTATCCAGGAAGTACAGTGTCTCTACGTCTAATATTGGGTAAGGTGTTTACCCAGTTTCCAGGACAAGCGGTGCACCCGTGCCTCGGTAGCGCAGTAGGCAGCGCGTAAGTCTCATAATCTTAAGGTCGTGAGTTCGATCCTCACCCGGGGCATTTAATTTTCTGTGACATGGTGGTGCTGTTGCTAGGGCGCCAACGTATTTCTTGTTTGTTATCCACAGCGTTTCAACGCTTCAGCGGGAAAATGTTTACTTCCTGTTATTGCTACTTACAGCTTCCCTTTTCCTCTTCTCCCAGCAGAGCATGAAGCCAAAAGCATTGCTCTGCGACGTTTGAGGTGCGCGCCTTGCCAGTCAGTATGTGCACAGATGCTCGCAAAGAGAGGGGGGCGCCGACGCGGCACTCGACACGAAATGCGACAAGCGACCGTACGAACGGTCGAACGAAACGGCCACATCCGGTGTGGTCTAGTGGCTAGGATACCTGGCTTTCACCCAGGAGGCCCGGGTTCGATTCCCGGTACCGGAACGGAATTTTTTCCACACGAATCGTGACAAGTTTGAGCTGTCCGAGCGGCCGTTTCCCGTCCTGCTCGCAATATAGCTACTGTTTCGTGACCGTCAGCAGAATATAGACTAGGGAAGCAGACACACGACGACCATAGAAATGGTGTGCGGCTTCATGCCACCTGTTTCCAGCGTAGGGCTGAGCAACTGCATCTGCCGAGGCCCGTTAGCTCAGTTGGTTAGAGCGTCGTGCTAATAACGCGAAGGTCGTGGGTTCGATCCCCCCACGGGCCACTACTCTTTTCCTACTACGAAAAGGCGGCGCCGATTTCAGCTGGCGAGTGTGGTGACCAAAAGATCATCACCCTGCGTGGAAGTTGATAGAGGATCCGAACCCGACTCGTCGGGGAGCGCTACAGCATTCACTCGGCAATGGCCATAATATCTTGAATACACTGGTTCTCAACCGATAAAGAGAAAATGAAAGAAAATGTCCGATTGCCGATGCGTAACAACTTTGGCCCTTGTCAGTACTTGGGCGGGTGAGCGCATGGGAACACAGGGCGCTATTGGCACTTTTACTTCCTATTTTTGTTTCTCCTTTCTTTTCGGAGCTACAGCCCGATTCGGTCAGGGAGACGCCACCGTGAAATGAAGGGGGCGTGCTGTGTGTCCATCGCCTCGCCTCTCCTTACCTCTCTCAGTCGTTTCTCGTGCTTGTCGTTTTGATATAGGCCGATTTGAGAGCGTCAGCTCTCGCGTCAGCCGAGCAAAGTCGAGACAAGTCGAGACACACTAAGGGCTGGTATGCAGCGAGTAAGAGGGCGAAAAAAACAATAATTTAAGAGCGCGTGGCAAAAGTACTCATACGCGAAATTAAAAGCCTGCTGCGGTGGCCGGGAATCGAACCCGGATCAACTGCTTGGAACGCAACTATGCTGACCATTACACCACCACCGCACAAGCGAGCGCCGCGCGTCCGCGCTGTGTCGGCTTCCCCGCCAGTCGGCAGCGGCCGAAGGTGATCGTACCTGGCAGGCGCATTTCGAGGCAGGCTAGGGGAGCACATCCAGACGCATTCGGACAGCGTATCCGCGCACATTTCGCATCCTTTGGCAAGAGTTGGGCGCCGGCAACGCAAGAGTACGCAGAGGACCGCGTTCTGGCGGCATTTTTAAGCAGAGCAGTGCAGTGCAGTGCAGGATTCAGCGTCTGCAGCATCTTTTCCACAGAATGCTACGGCGCTTGACGGCAGTCCCACTTTCCCTTGAGACATCTGCTCGGCAAGCAGCGTCAAGTTACCGCTGGCCCGAGCATCGGTGGTTCAGTGGTAGAATGCTCGCCTGCCACGCGGGCGGCCCGGGTTCGATTCCCGGCCGATGCATCATTTTGCTTTTCCCGCGATAATGCTGCCGCGTGGCTTGAGCGCTTGAGATGCACGATCCACAAGAATGTGTAGCTGGATTTCCCTTGAGAAGGACCGAGAACGCAGCACTCGCGGGTCCCCACTAGGACGCTCGCATCATGTTCTACAGACTAGCGTCGGCCTGGCCTCACAAGTTGCTGGGTCCGGGTGCCTCCGAGGCACTGAACTTCAACGACAAGGAGTGCTGCCTATCGTTGCAACAGCTGCAGCAGCACCGCAATCAACTGGGCCGGCAGTGCACGTGTAGCAACAGAACACGTTATCCAGGAAGTACAGTGTCTCTACGTCTAATATTGGGTAAGGTGTTTACCCAGTTTCCAGGACAAGCGGTGCACCCGTGCCTCGGTAGCGCAGTAGGCAGCGCGTAAGTCTCATAATCTTAAGGTCGTGAGTTCGATCCTCACCCGGGGCATTTAATTTTCTGTGACATGGTGGTGCTGTTGCTAGGGCGCCAACGTATTTCTTGTTTGTTATCCACAGCGTTTCAACGCTTCAGCGGGAAAATGTTTACTTCCTGTTATTGCTACTTACAGCTTCCCTTTTCCTCTTCTCCCAGCAGAGCATGAAGCCAAAAGCATTGCTCTGCGACGTTTGAGGTGCGCGCCTTGCCAGTCAGTATGTGCACAGATGCTCGCAAAGAGAGGGGGGCGCCGACGCGGCACTCGACACGAAATGCGACAAGCGACCGTACGAACGGTCGAACGAAACGGCCACATCCGGTGTGGTCTAGTGGCTAGGATACCTGGCTTTCACCCAGGAGGCCCGGGTTCGATTCCCGGTACCGGAACGGAATTTTTTCCACACGAATCGTGACAAGTTTGAGCTGTCCGAGCGGGCCGTTTCCCGTCCTGCTCGCAATATAGCTACTGTTTCGTGACCGTCAGCAGAATATAGACTAGGGAAGCAGACACACGACGACCATAGAAATGGTGTGCGGCTTCATGCCACCTGTTTCCAGCGTAGGGCTGAGCAACTGCATCTGCCGAGGCCCGTTAGCTCAGTTGGTTAGAGCGTCGTGCTAATAACGCGAAGGTCGTGGGTTCGATCCCCCCACGGGCCACTACTCTTTTCCTACTACGAAAAGGCGGCGCCGATTTCAGCTGGCGAGTGTGGTGACCAAAAGATCATCACCCTGCGTGGAAGTTGATAGAGGATCCGAACCCGACTCGTCGGGGAGCGCTACAGCATTCACTCGGCAATGGCCATAATATCTTGAATACACTGGTTCTCAACCGATAAAGAGAAAATGAAAGAAAATGTCCGATTGCCGATGCGTAACAACTTTGGCCCTTGTCAGTACTTGGGCGGGTGAGCGCATGGGAACACAGGGCGCTATTGGCACTTTTACTTCCTATTTTTGTTTCTCCTTTCTTTTCGGAGCTACAGCCCGATTCGGTCAGGGAGACGCCACCGTGAAATGAAGGGGCGTGCTGTGTGTCCATCGCCTCGCCTCTCCTTACCTCTCTCAGTCGTTTCTCGTGCTTGTCGTTTTGATATAGGCCGATTTGAGAGCGTCAGCTCTCGCGTCAGCCGAGCAAAGTCGAGACAAGTCGAGACACACTAAGGGCTGGTATGCAGCGAGTAAGAGGGCGAAAAAACAATAATTTAAGAGCGCGTGGCAAAAGTACTCATACGCGAAATTAAAAGCCTGCTGCGGTGGCCGGGAATCGAACCCGGATCAACTGCTTGGAACGCAACTATGCTGACCATTACACCACCACCGCACAAGCGAGCGCCGCGCGTCCGCGCTGTGTCGGCTTCCCGCCAGTCGGCAGCGGCCGAAGGTGATCGTACCTGGCAGGCGCATTTCGAGGCAGGCTAGGGGAGCACATCCAGACGCATTCGGACAGCGTATCCGCGCACATTTCGCATCCTTTGGCAAGAGTTGGGCGCCGGCAACGCAAGAGTACGCAGAGGACCGCGTTCTGGCGGCATTTTTTAAGCAGAGCAGTGCAGTGCAGGATTCAGCGTCTGCAGCATCTTTTCCACAGAATGCTACGGCGCTTGACGGCAGTCCCACTTTCCCTTGAGACATCTGCTCGGCAAGCAGCGTCAAGTTACCGCTGGCCCGAGCATCGGTGGTTCAGTGGTAGAATGCTCGCCTGCCACGCGGGCGGCCCGGGTTCGATTCCCGGCCGATGCATCATTTTGCTTTTCCCGCGATAATGCTGCCGCGTGGCTTGAGCGCTTGAGATGCACGATCCACAAGAATGTGTAGCTGGATTTCCCTTGAGAAGGACCGAGAACGCAGCACTCGCGGGTCCCCACTAGGACGCTCGCATCATGTTCTACAGACTAGCGTCGGCCTGGCCTCACAAGTTGCTGGGTCCGGGTGCCTCCGAGGCACTGAACTTCAACGACAAGGAGTGCTGCCTATCGTTGCAACAGCTGCAGCAGCACCGCAATCAACTGGGCCGGCAGTGCACGTGTAGCAACAGAACACGTTATCCAGGAAGTACAGTGTCTCTACGTCTAATATTGGGTAAGGTGTTTACCCAGTTTCCAGGACAAGCGGTGCACCCGTGCCTCGGTAGCGCAGTAGGCAGCGCGTAAGTCTCATAATCTTAAGGTCGTGAGTTCGATCCTCACCCGGGGCATTTAATTTTCTGTGACATGGTGGTGCTGTTGCTAGGGCGCCAACGTATTTCTTGTTTGTTATCCACAGCGTTTCAACGCTTCAGCGGGAAAATGTTTACTTCCTGTTATTGCTACTTACAGCTTCCCTTTTCCTCTTCTCCCAGCAGAGCATGAAGCCAAAAGCATTGCTCTGCGACGTTTGAGGTGCGCGCCTTGCCAGTCAGTATGTGCACAGATGCTCGCAAAGAGAGGGGGGGGCGCCGACGCGGCACTCGACACGAAATGCGACAAGCGACCGTACGAACGGTCGAACGAAACGGCCACATCCGGTGTGGTCTAGTGGCTAGGATACCTGGCTTTCACCCAGGAGGCCCGGGTTCGATTCCCGGTACCGGAACGGAATTTTTTCCACACGAATCGTGACAAGTTTGAGCTGTCCGAGCGGCCGTTTCCCGTCCTGCTCGCAATATAGCTACTGTTTCGTGACCGTCAGCAGAATATAGACTAGGGAAGCAGACACACGACGACCATAGAAATGGTGTGCGGCTTCATGCCACCTGTTTCCAGCGTAGGGCTGAGCAACTGCATCTGCCGAGGCCCGTTAGCTCAGTTGGTTAGAGCGTCGTGCTAATAACGCGAAGGTCGTGGGTTCGATCCCCCCACGGGCCACTACTCTTTTCCTACTACGAAAAGGCGGCGCCGATTTCAGCTGGCGAGTGTGGTGACCAAAAGATCATCACCCTGCGTGGAAGTTGATAGAGGATCCGAACCCGACTCGTCGGGGAGCGCTACAGCATTCACTCGGCAATGGCCATAATATCTTGAATACACTGGTTCTCAACCGATAAAGAGAAAATGAAAGAAAATGTCCGATTGCCGATGCGTAACAACTTTGGCCCTTGTCAGTACTTGGGCGGGTGAGCGCATGGGAACACAGGGCGCTATTGGCACTTTTACTTCCTATTTTTGTTTCTCCTTTCTTTTCGGAGCTACAGCCCGATTCGGTCAGGGAGACGCCACCGTGAAATGAAGGGGGCGTGCTGTGTGTCCATCGCCTCGCCTCTCCTTACCTCTCTCAGTCGTTTCTCGTGCTTGTCGTTTTGATATAGGGCCGATTTGAGAGCGTCAGCTCTCGCGTCAGCCGAGCAAAGTCGAGACAAGTCGAGACACACTAAGGGCTGGTATGCAGCGAGTAAGAGGGCGAAAAAACAATAATTTAAGAGCGCGTGGCAAAAGTACTCATACGCGAAATTAAAAGCCTGCTGCGGTGGCCGGGAATCGAACCCGGATCAACTGCTTGGAACGCAACTATGCTGACCATTACACCACCACCGCACAAGCGAGCGCCGCGCGTCCGCGCTGTGTCGGCTTCCCGCCAGTCGGCAGCGGCCGAAGGTGATCGTACCTGGCAGGCGCATTTCGAGGCAGGCTAGGGGAGCACATCCAGACGCATTCGGACAGCGTATCCGCGCACATTTCGCATCCTTTGGCAAGAGTTGGGCGCCGGCAACGCAAGAGTACGCAGAGGACCGCGTTCTGGCGGCATTTTTAAGCAGAGCAGTGCAGTGCAGGATTCAGCGTCTGCAGCATCTTTTCCACAGAATGCTACGGCGCTTGACGGCAGTCCCAACTTTCCCTTGAGACATCTGCTCGGCAAGCAGCGTCAAGTTACCGCTGGCCCGAGCATCGGTGGTTCAGTGGTAGAATGCTCGCCTGCCACGCGGGCGGCCCGGGTTCGATTCCCGGCCGATGCATCATTTTGCTTTTCCCGCGATAATGCTGCCGCGTGGCTTGAGCGCTTGAGATGCACGATCCACAAGAATGTGTAGCTGGATTTCCCTTGAGAAGGACCGAGAACGCAGCACTCGCGGGTCCCCACTAGGACGCTCGCATCATGTTCTACAGACTAGCGTCGGCCTGGCCTCACAAGTTGCTGGGTCCGGGTGCCTCCGAGGCACTGAACTTCAACGACAAGGAGTGCTGCCTATCGTTGCAACAGCTGCAGCAGCACCGCAATCAACTGGGCCGGCAGTGCACGTGTAGCAACAGAACACGTTATCCAGGAAGTACAGTGTCTCTACGTCTAATATTGGGTAAGGTGTTTACCCAGTTTCCAGGACAAGCGGTGCACCCGTGCCTCGGTAGCGCAGTAGGCAGCGCGTAAGTCTCATAATCTTAAGGTCGTGAGTTCGATCCTCACCCGGGGCATTTAATTTTCTGTGACATGGTGGTGCTGTTGCTAGGGCGCCAACGTATTTCTTGTTTGTTATCCACAGCGTTTCAACGCTTCAGCGGGAAAATGTTTACTTCCTGTTATTGCTACTTACAGCTTCCCTTTTCCTCTTCTCCCAGCAGAGCATGAAGCCAAAAGCATTGCTCTGCGACGTTTGAGGTGCGCGCCTTGCCAGTCAGTATGTGCACAGATGCTCGCAAAGAGAGGGGGGGCGCCGACGCGGCACTCGACACGAAATGCGACAAGCGACCGTACGAACGGTCGAACGAAACGGCCACATCCGGTGTGGTCTAGTGGCTAGGATACCTGGCTTTCACCCAGGAGGCCCGGGTTCGATTCCCGGTACCGGAACGGAATTTTTTCCACACGAATCGTGACAAGTTTGAGCTGTCCGAGCGGCCGTTTCCCGTCCTGCTCGCAATATAGCTACTGTTTCGTGACCGTCAGCAGAATATAGACTAGGGAAGCAGACACACGACGACCATAGAAATGGTGTGCGGCTTCATGCCACCTGTTTCCAGCGTAGGGCTGAGCAACTGCATCTGCCGAGGCCCGTTAGCTCAGTTGGTTAGAGCGTCGTGCTAATAACGCGAAGGTCGTGGGTTCGATCCCCCCACGGGCCACTACTCTTTTCCTACTACGAAAAGGCGGCGCCGATTTCAGCTGGCGAGTGTGGTGACCAAAAGATCATCACCCTGCGTGGAAGTTGATAGAGGATCCGAACCCGACTCGTCGGGGAGCGCTACAGCATTCACTCGGCAATGGCCATAATATCTTGAATACACTGGTTCTCAACCGATAAAGAGAAAATGAAAGAAAATGTCCGATTGCCGATGCGTAACAACTTTGGCCCTTGTCAGTACTTGGGCGGGTGAGCGCATGGGAACACAGGGCGCTATTGGCACTTTTACTTCCTATTTTTGTTTCTCCTTTCTTTTCGGAGCTACAGCCCGATTCGGTCAGGGAGACGCCACCGTGAAATGAAGGGGCGTGCTGTGTGTCCATCGCCTCGCCTCTCCTTACCTCTCTCAGTCGTTTCTCGTGCTTGTCGTTTTGATATAGGCCGATTTGAGAGCGTCAGCTCTCGCGTCAGCCGAGCAAAGTCGAGACAAGTCGAGACACACTAAGGGCTGGTATGCAGCGAGTAAGAGGGCGAAAAAACAATAATTTAAGAGCGCGTGGCAAAAGTACTCATACGCGAAATTAAAAGCCTGCTGCGGTGGCCGGGAATCGAACCCGGATCAACTGCTTGGAACGCAACTATGCTGACCATTACACCACCACCGCACAAGCGAGCGCCGCGCGTCCGCGCTGTGTCGGCTTCCCGCCAGTCGGCAGCGGCCGAAGGTGATCGTACCTGGCAGGCGCATTTCGAGGCAGGCTAGGGGAGCACATCCAGACGCATTCGGACAGCGTATCCGCGCACATTTCGCATCCTTTGGCAAGAGTTGGGCGCCGGCAACGCAAGAGTACGCAGAGGACCGCGTTCTGGCGGCATTTTTAAGCAGAGCAGTGCAGTGCAGGATTCAGCGTCTGCAGCATCTTTTCCACAGAATGCTACGGCGCTTGACGGCAGTCCCCACTTTCCCTTGAGACATCTGCTCGGCAAGCAGCGTCAAGTTACCGCTGGCCCGAGCATCGGTGGTTCAGTGGTAGAATGCTCGCCTGCCACGCGGGCGGCCCGGGTTCGATTCCCGGCCGATGCATCATTTTGCTTTTCCCGCGATAATGCTGCCGCGTGGCTTGAGCGCTTGAGATGCACGATCCACAAGAATGTGTAGCTGGATTTCCCTTGAGAAGGACCGAGAACGCAGCACTCGCGGGTCCCCACTAGGACGCTCGCATCATGTTCTACAGACTAGCGTCGGCCTGGCCTCACAAGTTGCTGGGTCCGGGTGCCTCCGAGGCACTGAACTTCAACGACAAGGAGTGCTGCCTATCGTTGCAACAGCTGCAGCAGCACCGCAATCAACTGGGCCGGCAGTGCACGTGTAGCAACAGAACACGTTATCCAGGAAGTACAGTGTCTCTACGTCTAATATTGGGTAAGGTGTTTACCCAGTTTCCAGGACAAGCGGTGCACCCGTGCCTCGGTAGCGCAGTAGGCAGCGCGTAAGTCTCATAATCTTAAGGTCGTGAGTTCGATCCTCACCCGGGGCATTTAATTTTCTGTGACATGGTGGTGCTGTTGCTAGGGCGCCAACGTATTTCTTGTTTGTTATCCACAGCGTTTCAACGCTTCAGCGGGAAAATGTTTACTTCCTGTTATTGCTACTTACAGCTTCCCTTTTCCTCTTCTCCCAGCAGAGCATGAAGCCAAAAGCATTGCTCTGCGACGTTTGAGGTGCGCGCCTTGCCAGTCAGTATGTGCACAGATGCTCGCAAAGAGAGGGGGGCGCCGACGCGGCACTCGACACGAAATGCGACAAGCGACCGTACGAACGGTCGAACGAAACGGCCACATCCGGTGTGGTCTAGTGGCTAGGATACCTGGCTTTCACCCAGGAGGCCCGGGTTCGATTCCCGGTACCGGAACGGAATTTTTTCCACACGAATCGTGACAAGTTTGAGCTGTCCGAGCGGCCGTTTCCCTAGCTACTGTTTCGTGACCGTCAGCAGAATATAGACTAGGGAAGCAGACACACGACGACCATAGAAATGGTGTGCGGCTTCATGCCACCTGTTTCCAGCGTAGGGCTGAGCAACTGCATCTGCCGAGGCCCGTTAGCTCAGTTGGTTAGAGCGTCGTGCTAATAACGCGAAGGTCGTGGGTTCGATCCCCCCACGGGCCACTACTCTTTTCCTACTACGAAAAGGCGGCGCCGATTTCAGCTGGCGAGTGTGGTGACCAAAAGATCATCACCCTGCGTGGAAGTTGATAGAGGATCCGAACCCGACTCGTCGGGGAGCGCTACAGCATTCACTCGGCAATGGCCATAATATCTTGAATACACTGGTTCTCAACCGATAAAGAGAAAATGAAAGAAAATGTCCGATTGCCGATGCGTAACAACTTTGGCCCTTGTCAGTACTTGGGCGGGTGAGCGCATGGGAACACAGGGCGCTATTGGCACTTTTACTTCCTATTTTTGTTTCTCCTTTCTTTTCGGAGCTACAGCCCGATTCGGTCAGGGAGACGCCACCGTGAAATGAAGGGGGCGTGCTGTGTGTCCATCGCCTCGCCTCTCCTTACCTCTCTCAGTCGTTTCTCGTGCTTGTCGTTTTGATATAGGCCGATTTGAGAGCGTCAGCTCTCGCGTCAGCCGAGCAAAGTCGAGACAAGTCGAGACACACTAAGGGCTGGTATGCAGCGAGTAAGAGGGCGAAAAAACAATAATTTAAGAGCGCGTGGCAAAAGTACTCATACGCGAAATTAAAAGCCTGCTGCGGTGGCCGGGAATCGAACCCGGATCAACTGCTTGGAACGCAACTATGCTGACCATTACACCACCACCGCACAAGCGAGCGCCGCGCGTCCGCGCTGTGTCGGCTTCCCGCCAGTCGGCAGCGGCCGAAGGTGATCGTACCTGGCAGGCGCATTTCGAGGCAGGCTAGGGGAGCACATCCAGACGCATTCGGACAGCGTATCCGCGCACATTTCGCATCCTTTGGCAAGAGTTGGGCGCCGGCAACGCAAGAGTACGCAGAGGACCGCGTTCTGGCGGCATTTTTAAGCAGAGCAGTGCAGTGCAGGATTCAGCGTCTGCAGCATCTTTTCCACAGAATGCTACGGCGCTTGACGGCAGTCCCACTTTCCCTTGAGACATCTGCTCGGCAAGCAGCGTCAAGTTACCGCTGGCCCGAGCATCGGTGGTTCAGTGGTAGAATGCTCGCCTGCCACGCGGGCGGCCCGGGTTCGATTCCCGGCCGATGCATCATTTTGCTTTTCCCGCGATAATGCTGCCGCGTGGCTTGAGCGCTTGAGATGCACGATCCACAAGAATGTGTAGCTGGATTTCCCTTGAGAAGGACCGAGAACGCAGCACTCGCGGGTCCCCACTAGGACGCTCGCATCATGTTCTACAGACTAGCGTCGGCCTGGCCTCACAAGTTGCTGGGTCCGGGTGCCTCCGAGGCACTGAACTTCAACGACAAGGAGTGCTGCCTATCGTTGCAACAGCTGCAGCAGCACCGCAATCAACTGGGCCGGCAGTGCACGTGTAGCAACAGAACACGTTATCCAGGAAGTACAGTGTCTCTACGTCTAATATTGGGTAAGGTGTTTACCCAGTTTCCAGGACAAGCGGTGCACCCGTGCCTCGGTAGCGCAGTAGGCAGCGCGTAAGTCTCATAATCTTAAGGTCGTGAGTTCGATCCTCACCCGGGGCATTTAATTTTCTGTGACATGGTGGTGCTGTTGCTAGGGCGCCAACGTATTTCTTGTTTGTTATCCACAGCGTTTCAACGCTTCAGCGGGAAAATGTTTACTTCCTGTTATTGCTACTTACAGCTTCCCTTTTCCTCTTCTCCCAGCAGAGCATGAAGCCAAAAGCATTGCTCTGCGACGTTTGAGGTGCGCGCCTTGCCAGTCAGTATGTGCACAGATGCTCGCAAAGAGAGGGGGGCGCCGACGCGGCACTCGACACGAAATGCGACAAGCGACCGTACGAACGGTCGAACGAAACGGCCACATCCGGTGTGGTCTAGTGGCTAGGATACCTGGCTTTCACCCAGGAGGCCCGGGTTCGATTCCCGGTACCGGAACGGAATTTTTTCCACACGAATCGTGACAAGTTTGAGCTGTCCGAGCGGCCGTTTCCCGTCCTGCTCGCAATATAGCTACTGTTTCGTGACCGTCAGCAGAATATAGACTAGGGAAGCAGACACACGACGACCATAGAAATGGTGTGCGGCTTCATGCCACCTGTTTCCAGCGTAGGGCTGAGCAACTGCATCTGCCGAGGCCCGTTAGCTCAGTTGGTTAGAGCGTCGTGCTAATAACGCGAAGGTCGTGGGTTCGATCCCCCCACGGGCCACTACTCTTTTCCTACTACGAAAAGGCGGCGCCGATTTCAGCTGGCGAGTGTGGTGACCAAAAGATCATCACCCTGCGTGGAAGTTGATAGAGGATCCGAACCCGACTCGTCGGGGAGCGCTACAGCATTCACTCGGCAATGGCCATAATATCTTGAATACACTGGTTCTCAACCGATAAAGAGAAAATGAAAGAAAATGTCCGATTGCCGATGCGTAACAACTTTGGCCCTTGTCAGTACTTGGGCGGGTGAGCGCATGGGAACACAGGGCGCTATTGGCACTTTTACTTCCTATTTTTGTTTCTCCTTTCTTTTCGGAGCTACAGCCCGATTCGGTCAGGGAGACGCCACCGTGAAATGAAGGGGGCGTGCTGTGTGTCCATCGCCTCGCCTCTCCTTACCTCTCTCAGTCGTTTCTCGTGCTTGTCGTTTTGATATAGGCCGATTTGAGAGCGTCAGCTCTCGCGTCAGCCGAGCAAAGTCGAGACAAGTCGAGACACACTAAGGGCTGGTATGCAGCGAGTAAGAGGGCGAAAAAACAATAATTTAAGAGCGCGTGGCAAAAGTACTCATACGCGAAATTAAAAGCCTGCTGCGGTGGCCGGGAATCGAACCCGGATCAACTGCTTGGAACGCAACTATGCTGACCATTACACCACCACCGCACAAGCGAGCGCCGCGCGTCCGCGCTGTGTCGGCTTCCCGCCAGTCGGCAGCGGCCGAAGGTGATCGTACCTGGCAGGCGCATTTCGAGGCAGGCTAGGGGAGCACATCCAGACGCATTCGGACAGCGTATCCGCGCACATTTCGCATCCTTTGGCAAGAGTTGGGCGCCGGCAACGCAAGAGTACGCAGAGGACCGCGTTCTGGCGGCATTTTTAAGCAGAGCAGTGCAGTGCAGGATTCAGCGTCTGCAGCATCTTTTCCACAGAATGCTACGGCGCTTGACGGCAGTCCCACTTTCCCTTGAGACATCTGCTCGGCAAGCAGCGTCAAGTTACCGCTGGCCCGAGCATCGGTGGTTCAGTGGTAGAATGCTCGCCTGCCACGCGGGCGGCCCGGGTTCGATTCCCGGCCGATGCATCATTTTGCTTTTCCCGCGATAATGCTGCCGCGTGGCTTGAGCGCTTGAGATGCACGATCCACAAGAATGTGTAGCTGGATTTCCCTTGAGAAGGACCGAGAACGCAGCACTCGCGGGTCCCCACTAGGACGCTCGCATCATGTTCTACAGACTAGCGTCGGCCTGGCCTCACAAGTTGCTGGGTCCGGGTGCCTCCGAGGCACTGAACTTCAACGACAAGGAGTGCTGCCTATCGTTGCAACAGCTGCAGCAGCACCGCAATCAACTGGGCCGGCAGTGCACGTGTAGCAACAGAACACGTTATCCAGGAAGTACAGTGTCTCTACGTCTAATATTGGGTAAGGTGTTTACCCAGTTTCCAGGACAAGCGGTGCACCCGTGCCTCGGTAGCGCAGTAGGCAGCGCGTAAGTCTCATAATCTTAAGGTCGTGAGTTCGATCCTCACCCGGGGCATTTAATTTTCTGTGACATGGTGGTGCTGTTGCTAGGGCGCCAACGTATTTCTTGTTTGTTATCCACAGCGTTTCAACGCTTCAGCGGGAAAATGTTTACTTCCTGTTATTGCTACTTACAGCTTCCCTTTTCCTCTTCTCCCAGCAGAGCATGAAGCCAAAAGCATTGCTCTGCGACGTTTGAGGTGCGCGCCTTGCCAGTCAGTATGTGCACAGATGCTCGCAAAGAGAGGGGGGCGCCGACGCGGCACTCGACACGAAATGCGACAAGCGACCGTACGAACGGTCGAACGAAACGGCCACATCCGGTGTGGTCTAGTGGCTAGGATACCTGGCTTTCACCCAGGAGGCCCGGGTTCGATTCCCGGTACCGGAACGGAATTTTTTCCACACGAATCGTGACAAGTTTGAGCTGTCCGAGCGGCCGTTTCCCGTCCTGCTCGCAATATAGCTACTGTTTCGTGACCGTCAGCAGAATATAGACTAGGGAAGCAGACACACGACGACCATAGAAATGGTGTGCGGCTTCATGCCACCTGTTTCCAGCGTAGGGCTGAGCAACTGCATCTGCCGAGGCCCGTTAGCTCAGTTGGTTAGAGCGTCGTGCTAATAACGCGAAGGTCGTGGGTTCGATCCCCCCACGGGCCACTACTCTTTTCCTACTACGAAAAGGCGGCGCCGATTTCAGCTGGCGAGTGTGGTGACCAAAAGATCATCACCCTGCGTGGAAGTTGATAGAGGATCCGAACCCGACTCGTCGGGGAGCGCTACAGCATTCACTCGGCAATGGCCATAATATCTTGAATACACTGGTTCTCAACCGATAAAGAGAAAATGAAAGAAAATGTCCGATTGCCGATGCGTAACAACTTTGGCCCTTGTCAGTACTTGGGCGGGTGAGCGCATGGGAACACAGGGCGCTATTGGCACTTTTACTTCCTATTTTTGTTTCTCCTTTCTTTTCGGAGCTACAGCCCGATTCGGTCAGGGAGACGCCACCGTGAAATGAAGGGGGCGTGCTGTGTGTCCATCGCCTCGCCTCTCCTTACCTCTCTCAGTCGTTTCTCGTGCTTGTCGTTTTGATATAGGCCGATTTGAGAGCGTCAGCTCTCGCGTCAGCCGAGCAAAGTCGAGACAAGTCGAGACACACTAAGGGCTGGTATGCAGCGAGTAAGAGGGCGAAAAAACAATAATTTAAGAGCGCGTGGCAAAAGTACTCATACGCGAAATTAAAAGCCTGCTGCGGTGGCCGGGAATCGAACCCGGATCAACTGCTTGGAACGCAACTATGCTGACCATTACACCACCACCGCACAAGCGAGCGCCGCGCGTCCGCGCTGTGTCGGCTTCCCGCCAGTCGGCAGCGGCCGAAGGTGATCGTACCTGGCAGGCGCATTTCGAGGCAGGCTAGGGGAGCACATCCAGACGCATTCGGACAGCGTATCCGCGCACATTTCGCATCCTTTGGCAAGAGTTGGGCGCCGGCAACGCAAGAGTACGCAGAGGACCGCGTTCTGGCGGCATTTTTAAGCAGAGCAGTGCAGTGCAGGATTCAGCGTCTGCAGCATCTTTTCCACAGAATGCTACGGCGCTTGACGGCAGTCCCACTTTCCCTTGAGACATCTGCTCGGCAAGCAGCGTCAAGTTACCGCTGGCCCGAGCATCGGTGGTTCAGTGGTAGAATGCTCGCCTGCCACGCGGGCGGCCCGGGTTCGATTCCCGGCCGATGCATCATTTTGCTTTTCCCGCGATAATGCTGCCGCGTGGCTTGAGCGCTTGAGATGCACGATCCACAAGAATGTGTAGCTGGATTTCCCTTGAGAAGGACCGAGAACGCAGCACTCGCGGGTCCCCACTAGGACGCTCGCATCATGTTCTACAGACTAGCGTCGGCCTGGCCTCACAAGTTGCTGGGTCCGGGTGCCTCCGAGGCACTGAACTTCAACGACAAGGAGTGCTGCCTATCGTTGCAACAGCTGCAGCAGCACCGCAATCAACTGGGCCGGCAGTGCACGTGTAGCAACAGAACACGTTATCCAGGAAGTACAGTGTCTCTACGTCTAATATTGGGTAAGGTGTTTACCCAGTTTCCAGGACAAGCGGTGCACCCGTGCCTCGGTAGCGCAGTAGGCAGCGCGTAAGTCTCATAATCTTAAGGTCGTGAGTTCGATCCTCACCCGGGGCATTTAATTTTCTGTGACATGGTGGTGCTGTTGCTAGGGCGCCAACGTATTTCTTGTTTGTTATCCACAGCGTTTCAACGCTTCAGCGGGAAAATGTTTACTTCCTGTTATTGCTACTTACAGCTTCCCTTTTCCTCTTCTCCCAGCAGAGCATGAAGCCAAAAGCATTGCTCTGCGACGTTTGAGGTGCGCGCCTTGCCAGTCAGTATGTGCACAGATGCTCGCAAAGAGAGGGGGGCGCCGACGCGGCACTCGACACGAAATGCGACAAGCGACCGTACGAACGGTCGAACGAAACGGCCACATCCGGTGTGGTCTAGTGGCTAGGATACCTGGCTTTCACCCAGGAGGCCCGGGTTCGATTCCCGGTACCGGAACGGAATTTTTTCCACACGAATCGTGACAAGTTTGAGCTGTCCGAGCGGCCGTTTCCCGTCCTGCTCGCAATATAGCTACTGTTTCGTGACCGTCAGCAGAATATAGACTAGGGAAGCAGACACACGACGACCATAGAAATGGTGTGCGGCTTCATGCCACCTGTTTCCAGCGTAGGGCTGAGCAACTGCATCTGCCGAGGCCCGTTAGCTCAGTTGGTTAGAGCGTCGTGCTAATAACGCGAAGGTCGTGGGTTCGATCCCCCCACGGGCCACTACTCTTTTCCTACTACGAAAAGGCGGCGCCGATTTCAGCTGGCGAGTGTGGTGACCAAAAGATCATCACCCTGCGTGGAAGTTGATAGAGGATCCGAACCCGACTCGTCGGGGAGCGCTACAGCATTCACTCGGCAATGGCCATAATATCTTGAATACACTGGTTCTCAACCGATAAAGAGAAAATGAAAGAAAATGTCCGATTGCCGATGCGTAACAACTTTGGCCCTTGTCAGTACTTGGGCGGGTGAGCGCATGGGAACACAGGGCGCTATTGGCACTTTTACTTCCTATTTTTGTTTCTCCTTTCTTTTCGGAGCTACAGCCCGATTCGGTCAGGGAGACGCCACCGTGAAATGAAGGGGGCGTGCTGTGTGTCCATCGCCTCGCCTCTCCTTACCTCTCTCAGTCGTTTCTCGTGCTTGTCGTTTTGATATAGGCCGATTTGAGAGCGTCAGCTCTCGCGTCAGCCGAGCAAAGTCGAGACAAGTCGAGACACACTAAGGGCTGGTATGCAGCGAGTAAGAGGGCGAAAAAACAATAATTTAAGAGCGCGTGGCAAAAGTACTCATACGCGAAATTAAAAGCCTGCTGCGGTGGCCGGGAATCGAACCCGGATCAACTGCTTGGAACGCAACTATGCTGACCATTACACCACCACCGCACAAGCGAGCGCCGCGCGTCCGCGCTGTGTCGGCTTCCCGCCAGTCGGCAGCGGCCGAAGGTGATCGTACCTGGCAGGCGCATTTCGAGGCAGGCTAGGGGAGCACATCCAGACGCATTCGGACAGCGTATCCGCGCACATTTCGCATCCTTTGGCAAGAGTTGGGCGCCGGCAACGCAAGAGTACGCAGAGGACCGCGTTCTGGCGGCATTTTTAAGCAGAGCAGTGCAGTGCAGGATTCAGCGTCTGCAGCATCTTTTCCACAGAATGCTACGGCGCTTGACGGCAGTCCCACTTTCCCTTGAGACATCTGCTCGGCAAGCAGCGTCAAGTTACCGCTGGCCCGAGCATCGGTGGTTCAGTGGTAGAATGCTCGCCTGCCACGCGGGCGGCCCGGGTTCGATTCCCGGCCGATGCATCATTTTGCTTTTCCCGCGATAATGCTGCCGCGTGGCTTGAGCGCTTGAGATGCACGATCCACAAGAATGTGTAGCTGGATTTCCCTTGAGAAGGACCGAGAACGCAGCACTCGCGGGTCCCCACTAGGACGCTCGCATCATGTTCTACAGACTAGCGTCGGCCTGGCCTCACAAGTTGCTGGGTCCGGGTGCCTCCGAGGCACTGAACTTCAACGACAAGGAGTGCTGCCTATCGTTGCAACAGCTGCAGCAGCACCGCAATCAACTGGGCCGGCAGTGCACGTGTAGCAACAGAACACGTTATCCAGGAAGTACAGTGTCTCTACGTCTAATATTGGGTAAGGTGTTTACCCAGTTTCCAGGACAAGCGGTGCACCCGTGCCTCGGTAGCGCAGTAGGCAGCGCGTAAGTCTCATAATCTTAAGGTCGTGAGTTCGATCCTCACCCGGGGCATTTAATTTTCTGTGACATGGTGGTGCTGTTGCTAGGGCGCCAACGTATTTCTTGTTTGTTATCCACAGCGTTTCAACGCTTCAGCGGGAAAATGTTTACTTCCTGTTATTGCTACTTACAGCTTCCCTTTTCCTCTTCTCCCAGCAGAGCATGAAGCCAAAAGCATTGCTCTGCGACGTTTGAGGTGCGCGCCTTGCCAGTCAGTATGTGCACAGATGCTCGCAAAGAGAGGGGGGCGCCGACGCGGCACTCGACACGAAATGCGACAAGCGACCGTACGAACGGTCGAACGAAACGGCCACATCCGGTGTGGTCTAGTGGCTAGGATACCTGGCTTTCACCCAGGAGGCCCGGGTTCGATTCCCGGTACCGGAACGGAATTTTTTCCACACGAATCGTGACAAGTTTGAGCTGTCCGAGCGGCCGTTTCCCGTCCTGCTCGCAATATAGCTACTGTTTCGTGACCGTCAGCAGAATATAGACTAGGGAAGCAGACACACGACGACCATAGAAATGGTGTGCGGCTTCATGCCACCTGTTTCCAGCGTAGGGCTGAGCAACTGCATCTGCCGAGGCCCGTTAGCTCAGTTGGTTAGAGCGTCGTGCTAATAACGCGAAGGTCGTGGGTTCGATCCCCCCACGGGCCACTACTCTTTTCCTACTACGAAAAGGCGGCGCCGATTTCAGCTGGCGAGTGTGGTGACCAAAAGATCATCACCCTGCGTGGAAGTTGATAGAGGATCCGAACCCGACTCGTCGGGGAGCGCTACAGCATTCACTCGGCAATGGCCATAATATCTTGAATACACTGGTTCTCAACCGATAAAGAGAAAATGAAAGAAAATGTCCGATTGCCGATGCGTAACAACTTTGGCCTTTGTCAGTACTTGGGCGGGTGAGCGCATGGGAACACAGGGCGCTATTGGCACTTTTACTTCCTATTTTTGTTTCTCCTTTCTTTTCGGAGCTACAGCCCGATTCGGTCAGGGAGACGCCACCGTGAAATGAAGGGGGCGTGCTGTGTGTCCATCGCCTCGCCTCTCCTTACCTCTCTCAGTCGTTTCTCGTGCTTGTCGTTTTGATATAGGCCGATTTGAGAGCGTCAGCTCTCGCGTCAGCCGAGCAAAGTCGAGACAAGTCGAGACACACTAAGGGCTGGTATGCAGCGAGTAAGAGGGCGAAAAAACAATAATTTAAGAGCGCGTGGCAAAAGTACTCATACGCGAAATTAAAAGCCTGCTGCGGTGGCCGGGAATCGAACCCGGATCAACTGCTTGGAACGCAACTATGCTGACCATTACACCACCACCGCACAAGCGAGCGCCGCGCGTCCGCGCTGTGTCGGCTTCCCGCCAGTCGGCAGCGGCCGAAGGTGATCGTACCTGGCAGGCGCATTTCGAGGCAGGCTAGGGGAGCACATCCAGACGCATTCGGACAGCGTATCCGCGCACATTTCGCATCCTTTGGCAAGAGTTGGGCGCCGGCAACGCAAGAGTACGCAGAGGACCGCGTTCTGGCGGCATTTTTAAGCAGAGCAGTGCAGTGCAGGATTCAGCGTCTGCAGCATCTTTTCCACAGAATGCTACGGCGCTTGACGGCAGTCCCACTTTCCCTTGAGACATCTGCTCGGCAAGCAGCGTCAAGTTACCGCTGGCCCGAGCATCGGTGGTTCAGTGGTAGAATGCTCGCCTGCCACGCGGGCGGCCCGGGTTCGATTCCCGGCCGATGCATCATTTTGCTTTTCCCGCGATAATGCTGCCGCGTGGCTTGAGCGCTTGAGATGCACGATCCACAAGAATGTGTAGCTGGATTTCCCTTGAGAAGGACCGAGAACGCAGCACTCGCGGGTCCCCACTAGGACGCTCGCATCATGTTCTACAGACTAGCGTCGGCCTGGCCTCACAAGTTGCTGGGTCCGGGTGCCTCCGAGGCACTGAACTTCAACGACAAGGAGTGCTGCCTATCGTTGCAACAGCTGCAGCAGCACCGCAATCAACTGGGCCGGCAGTGCACGTGTAGCAACAGAACACGTTATCCAGGAAGTACAGTGTCTCTACGTCTAATATTGGGTAAGGTGTTTACCCAGTTTCCAGGACAAGCGGTGCACCCGTGCCTCGGTAGCGCAGTAGGCAGCGCGTAAGTCTCATAATCTTAAGGTCGTGAGTTCGATCCTCACCCGGGGCATTTAATTTTCTGTGACATGGTGGTGCTGTTGCTAGGGCGCCAACGTATTTCTTGTTTGTTATCCACAGCGTTTCAACGCTTCAGCGGGAAAATGTTTACTTCCTGTTATTGCTACTTACAGCTTCCCTTTTCCTCTTCTCCCAGCAGAGCATGAAGCCAAAAGCATTGCTCTGCGACGTTTGAGGTGCGCGCCTTGCCAGTCAGTATGTGCACAGATGCTCGCAAAGAGAGGGGGGCGCCGACGCGGCACTCGACACGAAATGCGACAAGCGACCGTACGAACGGTCGAACGAAACGGCCACATCCGGTGTGGTCTAGTGGCTAGGATACCTGGCTTTCACCCAGGAGGCCCGGGTTCGATTCCCGGTACCGGAACGGAATTTTTTCCACACGAATCGTGACAAGTTTGAGCTGTCCGAGCGGCCGTTTCCCGTCCTGCTCGCAATATAGCTACTGTTTCGTGACCGTCAGCAGAATATAGACTAGGGAAGCAGACACACGACGACCATAGAAATGGTGTGCGGCTTCATGCCACCTGTTTCCAGCGTAGGGCTGAGCAACTGCATCTGCCGAGGCCCGTTAGCTCAGTTGGTTAGAGCGTCGTGCTAATAACGCGAAGGTCGTGGGTTCGATCCCCCCACGGGCCACTACTCTTTTCCTACTACGAAAAGGCGGCGCCGATTTCAGCTGGCGAGTGTGGTGACCAAAAGATCATCACCCTGCGTGGAAGTTGATAGAGGATCCGAACCCGACTCGTCGGGGAGCGCTACAGCATTCACTCGGCAATGGCCATAATATCTTGAATACACTGGTTCTCAACCGATAAAGAGAAAATGAAAGAAAATGTCCGATTGCCGATGCGTAACAACTTTGGCCCTTGTCAGTACTTGGGCGGGTGAGCGCATGGGAACACAGGGCGCTATTGGCACTTTTACTTCCTATTTTTGTTTCTCCTTTCTTTTCGGAGCTACAGCCCGATTCGGTCAGGGAGACGCCACCGTGAAATGAAGGGGGCGTGCTGTGTGTCCATCGCCTCGCCTCTCCTTACCTCTCTCAGTCGTTTCTCGTGCTTGTCGTTTTGATATAGGCCGATTTGAGAGCGTCAGCTCTCGCGTCAGCCGAGCAAAGTCGAGACAAGTCGAGACACACTAAGGGCTGGTATGCAGCGAGTAAGAGGGCGAAAAAACAATAATTTAAGAGCGCGTGGCAAAAGTACTCATACGCGAAATTAAAAGCCTGCTGCGGTGGCCGGGAATCGAACCCGGATCAACTGCTTGGAACGCAACTATGCTGACCATTACACCACCACCGCACAAGCGAGCGCCGCGCGTCCGCGCTGTGTCGGCTTCCCGCCAGTCGGCAGCGGCCGAAGGTGATCGTACCTGGCAGGCGCATTTCGAGGCAGGCTAGGGGAGCACATCCAGACGCATTCGGACAGCGTATCCGCGCACATTTCGCATCCTTTGGCAAGAGTTGGGCGCCGGCAACGCAAGAGTACGCAGAGGACCGCGTTCTGGCGGCATTTTTAAGCAGAGCAGTGCAGTGCAGGATTCAGCGTCTGCAGCATCTTTTCCACAGAATGCTACGGCGCTTGACGGCAGTCCCACTTTCCCTTGAGACATCTGCTCGGCAAGCAGCGTCAAGTTACCGCTGGCCCGAGCATCGGTGGTTCAGTGGTAGAATGCTCGCCTGCCACGCGGGGCGGCCCGGGTTCGATTCCCGGCCGATGCATCATTTTGCTTTTCCCGCGATAATGCTGCCGCGTGGCTTGAGCGCTTGAGATGCACGATCCACAAGAATGTGTAGCTGGATTTCCCTTGAGAAGGACCGAGAACGCAGCACTCGCGGGTCCCCACTAGGACGCTCGCATCATGTTCTACAGACTAGCGTCGGCCTGGCCTCACAAGTTGCTGGGTCCGGGTGCCTCCGAGGCACTGAACTTCAACGACAAGGAGTGCTGCCTATCGTTGCAACAGCTGCAGCAGCACCGCAATCAACTGGGCCGGCAGTGCACGTGTAGCAACAGAACACGTTATCCAGGAAGTACAGTGTCTCTACGTCTAATATTGGGTAAGGTGTTTACCCAGTTTCCAGGACAAGCGGTGCACCCGTGCCTCGGTAGCGCAGTAGGCAGCGCGTAAGTCTCACAATCTTAAGGTCGTGAGTTCGATCCTCACCCGGGGCATTTAATTTTCTGTGACATGGTGGTGCTGTTGCTAGGGCGCCAACGTATTTCTTGTTTGTTATCCACAGCGTTTCAACGCTTCAGCGGGAAAATGTTTACTTCCTGTTATTGCTACTTACAGCTTCCCTTTTCCTCTTCTCCCAGCAGAGCATGAAGCCAAAAGCATTGCTCTGCGACGTTTGAGGTGCGCGCCTTGCCAGTCAGTATGTGCACAGATGCTCGCAAAGAGAGGGGGGCGCCGACGCGGCACTCGACACGAAATGCGACAAGCGACCGTACGAACGGTCGAACGAAACGGCCCACATCCGGTGTGGTCTAGTGGCTAGGATACCTGGCTTTCACCCAGGAGGCCCGGGTTCGATTCCCGGTACCGGAACGGAATTTTTTCCACACGAATCGTGACAAGTTTGAGCTGTCCGAGCGGCCGTTTCCCGTCCTGCTCGCAATATAGCTACTGTTTCGTGACCGTCAGCAGAATATAGACTAGGGAAGCAGACACACGACGACCATAGAAATGGTGTGCGGCTTCATGCCACCTGTTTCCAGCGTAGGGCTGAGCAACTGCATCTGCCGAGGCCCGTTAGCTCAGTTGGTTAGAGCGTCGTGCTAATAACGCGAAGGTCGTGGGTTCGATCCCCCCACGGGCCACTACTCTTTTCCTACTACGAAAAGGCGGCGCCGATTTCAGCTGGCGAGTGTGGTGACCAAAAGATCATCACCCTGCGTGGAAGTTGATAGAGGATCCGAACCCGACTCGTCGGGGAGCGCTACAGCATTCACTCGGCAATGGCCATAATATCTTGAATACACTGGTTCTCAACCGATAAAGAGAAAATGAAAGAAAATGTCCGATTGCCGATGCGTAACAACTTTGGCCCTTGTCAGTACTTGGGCGGGGTGAGCGCATGGGAACACAGGGCGCTATTGGCACTTTTACTTCCTATTTTTGTTTCTCCTTTCTTTTCGGAGCTACAGCCCGATTCGGTCAGGGAGACGCCACCGTGAAATGAAGGGGGCGTGCTGTGTGTCCATCGCCTCGCCTCTCCTTACCTCTCTCAGTCGTTTCTCGTGCTTGTCGTTTTGATATAGGCCGATTTGAGAGCGTCAGCTCTCGCGTCAGCCGAGCAAAGTCGAGACAAGTCGAGACACACTAAGGGCTGGTATGCAGCGAGTAAGAGGGCGAAAAAACAATAATTTAAGAGCGCGTGGCAAAAGTACTCATACGCGAAATTAAAAGCCTGCTGCGGTGGCCGGGAATCGAACCCGGATCAACTGCTTGGAACGCAACTATGCTGACCATTACACCACCACCGCACAAGCGAGCGCCGCGCGTCCGCGCTGTGTCGGCTTCCCGCCAGTCGGCAGCGGCCGAAGGTGATCGTACCTGGCAGGCGCATTTCGAGGCAGGCTAGGGGAGCACATCCAGACGCATTCGGACAGCGTATCCGCGCACATTTCGCATCCTTTGGCAAGAGTTGGGCGCCGGCAACGCAAGAGTACGCAGAGGACCGCGTTCTGGCGGCATTTTTAAGCAGAGCAGTGCAGTGCAGGATTCAGCGTCTGCAGCATCTTTTCCACAGAATGCTACGGCGCTTGACGGCAGTCCCACTTTCCCTTGAGACATCTGCTCGGCAAGCAGCGTCAAGTTACCGCTGGCCCGAGCATCGGTGGTTCAGTGGTAGAATGCTCGCCTGCCACGCGGGCGGCCCGGGTTCGATTCCCGGCCGATGCATCATTTTGCTTTTCCCGCGATAATGCTGCCGCGTGGCTTGAGCGCTTGAGATGCACGATCCACAAGAATGTGTAGCTGGATTTCCCTTGAGAAGGACCGAGAACGCAGCACTCGCGGGTCCCCACTAGGACGCTCGCATCATGTTCTACAGACTAGCGTCGGCCTGGCCTCACAAGTTGCTGGGTCCGGGTGCCTCCGAGGCACTGAACTTCAACGACAAGGAGTGCTGCCTATCGTTGCAACAGCTGCAGCAGCACCGCAATCAACTGGGCCGGCAGTGCACGTGTAGCAACAGAACACGTTATCCAGGAAGTACAGTGTCTCTACGTCTAATATTGGGTAAGGTGTTTACCCAGTTTCCAGGACAAGCGGTGCACCCGTGCCTCGGTAGCGCAGTAGGCAGCGCGTAAGTCTCATAATCTTAAGGTCGTGAGTTCGATCCTCACCCGGGGCATTTAATTTTCTGTGACATGGTGGTGCTGTTGCTAGGGCGCCAACGTATTTCTTGTTTGTTATCCACAGCGTTTCAACGCTTCAGCGGGAAAATGTTTACTTCCTGTTATTGCTACTTACAGCTTCCCTTTTCCTCTTCTCCCAGCAGAGCATGAAGCCAAAAGCATTGCTCTGCGACGTTTGAGGTGCGCGCCTTGCCAGTCAGTATGTGCACAGATGCTCGCAAAGAGAGGGGGGCGCCGACGCGGCACTCGACACGAAATGCGACAAGCGACCGTACGAACGGTCGAACGAAACGGCCACATCCGGTGTGGTCTAGTGGCTAGGATACCTGGCTTTCACCCAGGAGGCCCGGGTTCGATTCCCGGTACCGGAACGGAATTTTTTCCACACGAATCGTGACAAGTTTGAGCTGTCCGAGCGGCCGTTTCCCGTCCTGCTCGCAATATAGCTACTGTTTCGTGACCGTCAGCAGAATATAGACTAGGGAAGCAGACACACGACGACCATAGAAATGGTGTGCGGCTTCATGCCACCTGTTTCCAGCGTAGGGCTGAGCAACTGCATCTGCCGAGGCCCGTTAGCTCAGTTGGTTAGAGCGTCGTGCTAATAACGCGAAGGTCGTGGGTTCGATCCCCCCACGGGCCACTACTCTTTTCCTACTACGAAAAGGCGGCGCCGATTTCAGCTGGCGAGTGTGGTGACCAAAAGATCATCACCCTGCGTGGAAGTTGATAGAGGATCCGAACCCGACTCGTCGGGGAGCGCTACAGCATTCACTCGGCAATGGCCATAATATCTTGAATACACTGGTTCTCAACCGATAAAGAGAAAATGAAAGAAAATGTCCGATTGCCGATGCGTAACAACTTTGGCCTTGTCAGTACTTGGGCGGGTGAGCGCATGGGAAACACAGGGGCGCTATTGGCACTTTTACTTCCTATTTTTTGTTTCTCCTTTCTTTTCGGAGCTACAGCCCGATTCGGTCAGGGAGACGCCACCGTGAAATGAAGGGGGCGTGCTGTGTGTCCATCGCCTCGCCTCTCCTTACCTCTCTCAGTCGTTTCTCGTGCTTGTCGTTTTGATATAGGCCGATTTGAGAGCGTCAGCTCTCGCGTCAGCCGAGCAAAGACAAGTCGAGACACACTAAGGGCTGGTATGCAGCGAGTAAGAGGGCGAAAAAACAATAATTTAAGAGCGCGTGGCAAAAGTACTCATACGCGAAATTAAAAGCCTGCTGCGGTGGCCGGGAATCGAACCCGGATCAACTGCTTGGAACGCAACTATGCTGACCATTACACCACCACCGCACAAGCGAGCGCCGCGCGTCCGCGCTGTGTCGGCTTCCCGCCAGTCGGCAGCGGCCGAAGGTGATCGTACCTGGCAGGCGCATTTCGAGGCAGGCTAGGGGAGCACATCCAGACGCATTCGGACAGCGTATCCGCGCACATTTCGCATCCTTTGGCAAGAGTTGGGCGCCGGCAACGCAAGAGTACGCAGAGGACCGCGTTCTGGCGGCATTTTTAAGCAGAGCAGTGCAGTGCAGGATTCAGCGTCTGCAGCATCTTTTCCACAGAATGCTACGGCGCTTGACGGCAGTCCCACTTTCCCTTGAGACATCTGCTCGGCAAGCAGCGTCAAGTTACCGCTGGCCCGAGCATCGGTGGTTCAGTGGTAGAATGCTCGCCTGCCACGCGGGCGGCCCGGGTTCGATTCCCGGCCGATGCATCATTTTGCTTTTCCCGCGATAATGCTGCCGCGTGGCTTGAGCGCTTGAGATGCACGATCCACAAGAATGTGTAGCTGGATTTCCCTTGAGAAGGACCGAGAACGCAGCACTCGCGGGTCCCCACTAGGACGCTCGCATCATGTTCTACAGACTAGCGTCGGCCTGGCCTCACAAGTTGCTGGGTCCGGGTGCCTCCGAGGCACTGAACTTCAACGACAAGGAGTGCTGCCTATCGTTGCAACAGCTGCAGCAGCACCGCAATCAACTGGGCCGGCAGTGCACGTGTAGCAACAGAACACGTTATCCAGGAAGTACAGTGTCTCTACGTCTAATATTGGGTAAGGTGTTTACCCAGTTTCCAGGACAAGCGGTGCACCCGTGCCTCGGTAGCGCAGTAGGCAGCGCGTAAGTCTCATAATCTTAAGGTCGTGAGTTCGATCCTCACCCGGGGCATTTAATTTTCTGTGACATGGTGGTGCTGTTGCTAGGGCGCCAACGTATTTCTTGTTTGTTATCCACAGCGTTTCAACGCTTCAGCGGGAAAATGTTTACTTCCTGTTATTGCTACTTACAGCTTCCCTTTTCCTCTTCTCCCAGCAGAGCATGAAGCCAAAAGCATTGCTCTGCGACGTTTGAGGTGCGCGCCTTGCCAGTCAGTATGTGCACAGATGCTCGCAAAGAGAGGGGGGCGCCGACGCGGCACTCGACACGAAATGCGACAAGCGACCGTACGAACGGTCGAACGAAACGGCCACATCCGGTGTGGTCTAGTGGCTAGGATACCTGGCTTTCACCCAGGAGGCCCGGGTTCGATTCCCGGTACCGGAACGGAATTTTTTCCACACGAATCGTGACAAGTTTGAGCTGTCCGAGCGGCCGTTTCCCGTCCTGCTCGCAATATAGCTACTGTTTCGTGACCGTCAGCAGAATATAGACTAGGGAAGCAGACACACGACGACCATAGAAATGGTGTGCGGCTTCATGCCACCTGTTTCCAGCGTAGGGCTGAGCAACTGCATCTGCCGAGGCCCGTTAGCTCAGTTGGTTAGAGCGTCGTGCTAATAACGCGAAGGTCGTGGGTTCGATCCCCCCACGGGCCACTACTCTTTTCCTACTACGAAAAGGCGGCGCCGATTTCAGCTGGCGAGTGTGGTGACCAAAAGATCATCACCCTGCGTGGAAGTTGATAGAGGATCCGAACCCGACTCGTCGGGGAGCGCTACAGCATTCACTCGGCAATGGCCATAATATCTTGAATACACTGGTTCTCAACCGATAAAGAGAAAATGAAAGAAAATGTCCGATTGCCGATGCGTAACAACTTTGGCCCTTGTCAGTACTTGGGCGGGTGAGCGCATGGGAACACAGGGCGCTATTGGCACTTTTACTTCCTATTTTTGTTTCTCCTTTCTTTTCGGAGCTACAGCCCGATTCGGTCAGGGAGACGCCACCGTGAAATGAAGGGGGCGTGCTGTGTGTCCATCGCCTCGCCTCTCCTTACCTCTCTCAGTCGTTTCTCGTGCTTGTCGTTTTGATATAGGCCGATTTGAGAGCGTCAGCTCTCGCGTCAGCCGAGCAAAGTCGAGACAAGTCGAGACACACTAAGGGCTGGTATGCAGCGAGTAAGAGGGCGAAAAAACAATAATTTAAGAGCGCGTGGCAAAAGTACTCATACGCGAAATTAAAAGCCTGCTGCGGTGGCCGGGAATCGAACCCGGATCAACTGCTTGGAACGCAACTATGCTGACCATTACACCACCACCGCACAAGCGAGCGCCGCGCGTCCGCGCTGTGTCGGCTTCCCGCCAGTCGGCAGCGGCCGAAGGTGATCGTACCTGGCAGGCGCATTTCGAGGCAGGCTAGGGGAGCACATCCAGACGCATTCGGACAGCGTATCCGCGCACATTTCGCATCCTTTGGCAAGAGTTGGGCGCCGGCAACGCAAGAGTACGCAGAGGACCGCGTTCTGGCGGCATTTTTAAGCAGAGCAGTGCAGTGCAGGATTCAGCGTCTGCAGCATCTTTTCCACAGAATGCTACGGCGCTTGACGGCAGTCCCACTTTCCCTTGAGACATCTGCTCGGCAAGCAGCGTCAAGTTACCGCTGGCCCGAGCATCGGTGGTTCAGTGGTAGAATGCTCGCCTGCCACGCGGGCGGGCCCGGGTTCGATTCCCGGCCGATGCATCATTTTGCTTTTCCCGCGATAATGCTGCCGCGTGGCTTGAGCGCTTGAGATGCACGATCCACAAGAATGTGTAGCTGGATTTCCCTTGAGAAGGACCGAGAACGCAGCACTCGCGGGTCCCCACTAGGACGCTCGCATCATGTTCTACAGACTAGCGTCGGCCTGGCCTCACAAGTTGCTGGGTCCGGGTGCCTCCGAGGCACTGAACTTCAACGACAAGGAGTGCTGCCTATCGTTGCAACAGCTGCAGCAGCACCGCAATCAACTGGGCCGGCAGTGCACGTGTAGCAACAGAACACGTTATCCAGGAAGTACAGTGTCTCTACGTCTAATATTGGGTAAGGTGTTTACCCAGTTTCCAGGACAAGCGGTGCACCCGTGCCTCGGTAGCGCAGTAGGCAGCGCGTAAGTCTCATAATCTTAAGGTCGTGAGTTCGATCCTCACCCGGGGCATTTAATTTTCTGTGACATGGTGGTGCTGTTGCTAGGGCGCCAACGTATTTCTTGTTTGTTATCCACAGCGTTTCAACGCTTCAGCGGGAAAATGTTTACTTCCTGTTATTGCTACTTACAGCTTCCCTTTTCCTCTTCTCCCAGCAGAGCATGAAGCCAAAAGCATTGCTCTGCGACGTTTGAGGTGCGCGCCTTGCCAGTCAGTATGTGCACAGATGCTCGCAAAGAGAGGGGGGCGCCGACGCGGCACTCGACACGAAATGCGACAAGCGACCGTACGAACGGTCGAACGAAACGGCCACATCCGGTGTGGTCTAGTGGCTAGGATACCTGGCTTTCACCCAGGAGGCCCGGGTTCGATTCCCGGTACCGGAACGGAATTTTTTCCACACGAATCGTGACAAGTTTGAGCTG
The DNA here is from genome assembly GCF_021461385.2 of Schistocerca piceifrons. NCBI lineage: Eukaryota > Metazoa > Arthropoda > Insecta > Orthoptera > Acrididae > Schistocerca > Schistocerca piceifrons. Next base: position 1,764 of record NW_025728782.1, on the reverse strand, counting down.
TCCGAGCGGCCGTTTCCCGTCCTGCTCGCAATATAGCTACTGTTTCGTGACCGTCAGCAGAATATAGACTAGGGAAGCAGACACACGACGACCATAGAAATGGTGTGCGGCTTCATGCCACCTGTTTCCAGCGTAGGGCTGAGCAACTGCATCTGCCGAGGCCCGTTAGCTCAGTTGGTTAGAGCGTCGTGCTAATAACGCGAAGGTCGTGGGTTCGATCCCCCCACGGGCCACTACTCTTTTCCTACTACGAAAAGGCGGCGCCGATTTCAGCTGGCGAGTGTGGTGACCAAAAGATCATCACCCTGCGTGGAAGTTGATAGAGGATCCGAACCCGACTCGTCGGGGAGCGCTACAGCATTCACTCGGCAATGGCCATAATATCTTGAATACACTGGTTCTCAACCGATAAAGAGAAAATGAAAGAAAATGTCCGATTGCCGATGCGTAACAACTTTGGCCTTTGTCAGTACTTGGGCGGGTGAGCGCATGGGAACACAGGGCGCTATTGGCACTTTTACTTCCTATTTTTGTTTCTCCTTTCTTTTCGGAGCTACAGCCCGATTCGGTCAGGGAGACGCCACCGTGAAATGAAGGGGGCGTGCTGTGTGTCCATCGCCTCGCCTCTCCTTACCTCTCTCAGTCGTTTCTCGTGCTTGTCGTTTTGATATAGGCCGATTTGAGAGCGTCAGCTCTCGCGTCAGCCGAGCAAAGTCGAGACAAGTCGAGACACACTAAGGGCTGGTATGCAGCGAGTAAGAGGGCGAAAAAACAATAATTTAAGAGCGCGTGGCAAAAGTACTCATACGCGAAATTAAAAGCCTGCTGCGGTGGCCGGGAATCGAACCCGGATCAACTGCTTGGAACGCAACTATGCTGACCATTACACCACCACCGCACAAGCGAGCGCCGCGCGTCCGCGCTGTGTCGGCTTCCCGCCAGTCGGCAGCGGCCGAAGGTGATCGTACCTGGCAGGCGCATTTCGAGGCAGGCTAGGGGAGCACATCCAGACGCATTCGGACAGCGTATCCGCGCACATTTCGCATCCTTTGGCAAGAGTTGGGCGCCGGCAACGCAAGAGTACGCAGAGGACCGCGTTCTGGCGGCATTTTTAAGCAGAGCAGTGCAGTGCAGGATTCAGCGTCTGCAGCATCTTTTCCACAGAATGCTACGGCGCTTGACGGCAGTCCCACTTTCCCTTGAGACATCTGCTCGGCAAGCAGCGTCAAGTTACCGCTGGCCCGAGCATCGGTGGTTCAGTGGTAGAATGCTCGCCTGCCACGCGGGCGGCCCGGGTTCGATTCCCGGCCGATGCATCATTTTGCTTTTCCCGCGATAATGCTGCCGCGTGGCTTGAGCGCTTGAGATGCACGATCCACAAGAATGTGTAGCTGGATTTCCCTTGAGAAGGACCGAGAACGCAGCACTCGCGGGTCCCCACTAGGACGCTCGCATCATGTTCTACAGACTAGCGTCGGCCTGGCCTCACAAGTTGCTGGGTCCGGGTGCCTCCGAGGCACTGAACTTCAACGACAAGGAGTGCTGCCTATCGTTGCAACAGCTGCAGCAGCACCGCAATCAACTGGGCCGGCAGTGCACGTGTAGCAACAGAACACGTTATCCAGGAAGTACAGTGTCTCTACGTCTAATATTGGGTAAGGTGTTTACCCAGTTTCCAGGACAAGCGGTGCACCCGTGCCTCGGTAGCGCAGTAGGCAGCGCGTAAGTCTCATAATCTTAAGGTCGTGAGTTCGATCCTCACCC